>NC_041341.1:23063539-23206039 GCF_004354835.1 Perca flavescens | reverse complement strand
CTGCACCAGGTGCTTTCATGACACTATCAGTCATTATGCTTCCTCCTCTTCTTCTTTAGTTTTGGCCACTTGACAACACACAGGCATTAGATTACCAACTGGAGAGTGCATTATCTTGGCAATTTACGAGCAATGATTCGCCAAACCTGCTTTTTTCCAGTGTAACAAATTTCTTCTGATTTTATTTTGTAGTAACAAGTAACTAAGATGCTTATGCAAAATGTAGTGGAGTAAAAGTAACATTTTCCGGAAATATAAATAACGAAGTAGAGATACTTGAAAATTCTACTTAAGTACAGTAGCGAAGTATTTGTACTTTGTTACATTACAACACTGTCAAATACTTTTTTGCTTTATCTTAGCCCCCGCCCTCCCTACTCATTTTCTCGATTCCCCTAGAAAGAAAAAGGAGTTGACATTGTCACGGCCTTTTAGACCATGGGGTGCAACACAAGCAGGGATAATTTGCTCAAATCAGAAGCCAGAAGTATATTGTATGTGTGACTAAAGTCTGACAGTATTTGATCATATTCTGTACTGGAATTATACCACTGTATGTATAATAATTTAGTTTTTTAGCAACACTAGCAGCGTGGCTCTAGAAATGGCAATGACTGTTGAAATTGTTTTCATGGTCCCAACAGATGAAAGCTAATGGTGACCTCCTGACTTTTTTTAGCACCACTATACTGGATCATCAAGCCAAGAAAATTGCCTTGCCTGCAAATTTGAACGGAGGAGGGGTTTAACGTCAGGAGGAGTTTAACATCAGTAGGCTATAAGCTGTAGGTGGGTGATTTCAACACATTGACCCTAGGGAAAAACATTGCTAAGAACATAAAACCATTTGAAAGGTTTTCTTTATGTGTCATATTAAGAAGATATTAAGCTTGGGAACTCCTGGGAACATAGATATGCTCCCTTATAAAAGGAATTAGCATGTAAGCATTCTCATTGTAAGCATGTTAGCATGCTGAGCATTTAGCCTAATTCAACCCACCACTGTGCCTAAATGCAGCCTTACAGAGCCACTAACTACTCCACTAAGTGACATTTAGGGCCCTTTCTTGCACTCAGCGCAATTGCCTTTGTACACTGTATCGTTCCTATTTTGCACCCGACGCACAGCGGACTTTTCCCTCCACAGACGCACGTTGGTAAATTAGGGAATGTATTTGCTCTCCCGCGGGTGGTTCAGCGAAAAGAGGAGGCGTGTTCCGGCGCAAACGTTCCCTGGTGCTATTTTGCAGTTTCAGAAAACTTTCCAACACAGACCAGGAAAACACCTGGTCTAAAGTCAGTGGCACTAGTCTAAAGTCAGTAGCGCGTTATTCAGATGCTATTTTAGCGGCGCATGCTTGGCCATAATGTAGCGTGTGCACAACGCGCATACACTTTGCTTCTCTCATCTACAGGCAGCAGTTTCCATTTTTGTAAACCATACATAATTACAAGGAAAAATATTACTGAAAATGCGCTTCAGGTGTTTGGATTGGTCAGGAGGCATTTTACAGTACAGTCCTGAAAAAGTCGCAGCATTCTTTGTGGCTTGTTGTGTTTTACATAACATTTTCATGAATCATGGATGTGTTGATGACATAAATGAGGAAATATTAGAGGACTTAAGGAGACGTGAGGTTGAACTACGGTGGGATCTGGTTCGGGAGTGGCAATGTGCTCTTGGTGGAGCGGGTGGACGGAGATAGAGTGGGGGGAAGAGGAAGGGGCACAACAGGTGCAGGTGGTGCTTTTGGAGGTCCACGCTCCATGGCTGCAGCAATCCTCTCCAGACTTGAGGAGATGCGCCCGACAGGAGCAGCAACATCGCCACCCGGTCAAGACGGGCATTTATTACTTTGCCGCATCCCGGACAGCTCCCGCTAGTTTGCACCAGGCAAATCCGCCGTCATAATAGCAATCCGCCATGGAACAAGCGCGCCTGCTCTTAAAGGGAATGTGAGATGACGCTCTGATTGGTTTATTGCACGTTACGCCCAAACCACACCTAGCTTCTTCAGAACAACCCATTTTAGATTTGCGTCGGGCGCAAGAGTCATTTATCCCGCCGGTATAATAGCAACAGCGCCAGAGATCCGCCCACAAAGCTACTTGCGCTTCACGTTTGATACTTGCGTTTTAGATCGTTAAAATAGGGCCCTTAGTATATTTAGACAGTACGAGAAAGGCAAGTTGTCACAATGGTTGCTGAAAAAAATGTGCATGGACACACTGACCTTGTTTTCAGCATATCACATGAAGGACAGTGAACTCTCCACTGAAGATTAGCATTTGGATAAAAAAATTAGCCAACACCTAAACAATGCTTGAGATTTTGCAGTTATTGAACATTGCCAAATTTGACCTTGAAATAGTCTCCAGATGCTTTATATTCAGTTTTTAAATATTAGTCAGGGCTCTGTGAACATGTTCCAATCCCAACCATCTGGACACATTTTGGTACACACTTCATTTCTGTGTTGCACTTAGATACACTTCCTCACCTCTATTGTGTAAAAAGTTACACATATTCTGCTGAAATAACCTCAATGAAATTGCCACCATTAAAAAAAAAAAAAGATGTTCAATTAAACTGTGGGAAAATGTGTTTCTGTGTCCAAGTGACTTTTGATTCAGTAAAAAGTAGTCTAACGTGTAAGCAGTGGTTCTGTAAATGTCATATTGAAATGACAATGTTACTGAGTAATTTTTTCAGTCCGAGCAACTTAAACTGGCTTCTCAGGTCCCTCTCTGCACACGTTGACATCAAACACAAAAACACCTGGTCGTGACTTGAAGTCATGCTTTTTGTGTTGCCAGCCATAAATCAAATTAACTACCGTTATATCTAGTTAATGGGATTAGAGCAGGGGGACACTGTAGGAGACATCAATCTGGTCTGGAAGTCAGCCATGAATTTGGTTATTTCACAACTCACAGGGTCTCCTTGGCCAGCTGGCACTAGCAGGGGCTGCTGGTCTGCAATGATTTACACTAATATCTCCTTATTTTGCTGCAGTAAGGACTTCAGTAATTGTACAACATATGCACTATAGAGCAAAGCTAAATATAATACCTATATATTATTTTTACTTAGTTTGACATTTTGAGTAATAATCTTATTTATTTTCTTAGATGAAAAGATTGATACAACTCATGTCTGTATGTTAAATATGAAGGGAGGGGGCTTAAACAGACGGAGCATTTCAGACATGTCTATTTAGACAGAGAGTATAATAAATATTATTTGTTTTTTAAACATCTAGAAACCCACAATACAAGTTTGAACTTGAAATTAGCATGATATGTCCCATTTCAGCAAACCGCCTCTAGTTTACAGACACTCGCCCAGCAAGAAAGCATATAAATGTATCTCCAATAATGTCAAACTATTTCTTTGAGGATCAGTATAAAGTAAACCACTTGGTTGGAAATGTACCTTTTCAATAACCAAAACCCAATTACCAATTTAAAACAAATGGACAATGGATATTATTGTCTGTAACAATATCACTGCTAATTTCTTGTGTACTGTGCATCAATTGGCAAATTATGTGGTAAGGAATCAATTTATATTCTGAAAACAGAGTATGCCGTTAGAAAACCCCCCTACATCCCCTCTACATTTCTATGAACACCTCCATCATATTCTGAATCAAGACATACAAGACATTTAAAATGCTCGTGAATTGTAAAATACTGATATTTTTATTTTTCAAAAATGCAGAAATGTTTTATGCTTTACACAATCCAGGCATCCGCTGAGTCAATAAACCCATATGAAAAAAATATTCAGTCAATCAAACATCCGTTAAATGTTATTTTTATATTGTTTTGTAAAAGTTCTTTGCTTGTCATCCACAAATTGTTCGGCTTTCATTTTTCATGTATTCTGTTGACAATTAACTAAAATCTCTCATGAAGAAATTACTTAGGATGAGAGGAGGTTAAATAGGCCTCACTGTGAGAAAGCTGCATGTAGTCGCACAGATGAGGCTGGGAGGGGGGCAGGACTGGGGTAGATGGGACAGTTTAGGGTAAGGAAAGGAGCAGGAAAAGTGGATAAAACAGGAAAGTTACAATATCAGGGTTCGGGCCTTTGGTTAAGTTACTTGTTAGGATCAAGGTTTGGGAGTTTGGGGTTTGCTGTTTAGATGAAATATAGGGTTTTTATCTTTACATTATAAACCAAGATACAGTAGACAGAGTTTGACCATTTGTCATTTATTTAATGACAACTATGACAGTACTGCATCTCTGCCACATAATTTGTCAATATGAATTGGTTCAAATTGATTTCATGAAAGCTACCAATCGTGTTGTGATAGCAGTAACCACCACTGCCCTCAAGCACTCACTGTGAAGTCAGCAGGAAAACCTCCAACTTTTCTCTGAAATAAAATCAATTATTATTGCCTCAAGATGTTCATGTTTTTTTTTATAATTAACGTCTTGGTGGCGATTTGAAAAAAATGCGACTGCATTAAGAGGATATTAAGGCTTAAAAAACTTTGTGTTTGGAGGTGCGTTTGCCATCATTGTGAACTATTACATCAAGCCGCTGATCATCCCTCATCAGCTCCGCCCAGGCTCTACCTAATTAATTAAATTTGGCTCTGAACAATTGACAACATGGTGGCAGGTAGTAAATAGAACTCCAGGCTTTAATTAAAATTAGGGTGACACATCCACATTTTTCTACAGACTATGACACTGATATTTTACGCTTCAACAATTCTTAGTTAAATAAGGTTTCAGTCTAGCCTGGGAAAACCCTGACAAACTTCCGGCAAATTTGAGATTTGCTCTACAAGTCAGTCTGGCCAAGAGCCCATTCAAGCCCATTTCCAATTTTTAATCAAGGCACCAATCACAACCATTGAGGCGGGCTTTACACGATGACGATAGCGCAGCGACGGCAAGCAGCTTTTTGTTTACATTCAACATGACGGCCACCGAACGTTCTCTTTGTCGGTAACATTGGTCGGTACACGATCCGTTCTGCCTGCACGATCCATTCTGCGCATGTGCAAGATAATACTGTTTTACCGAGGATACGACCTGCACGATCTGTTCCACGCTAGCCTATGGCTAGCCTCCACCGGGAAGCTAACGTTAGTTTAGCTAACAGCTAATTTGGCTAATCGCTAGCTGACAGCTAGATTCAGTCTAAAATAACGTTAAGTCAAACTTAATGGGAAAAGCAGGCTACAGCTAAATTAAGACTTTACAGTAATAACAATAAAGACAAATATTGAGTGATTGTATTTTAAATGAGCACAAGTAAAGTAGAACTGACGTAACAGCTGTTATATATGTTAACGTTTATTTTCAAGTTTCATTTTGAGGGTCTTTTAAAGTTATTACATGATGTCTCAGCTAGCGGTTAGCCGAATTAGCTGTTAGCTAAACTAACGTTAGCTTGGCTGTCAACCGGAAGCGTGGAACAGATCGTGCAGTGTCATAAATCTTCGTACAACAGCACATGCGCAAACATTTTGCGCATGTGCAGAATTGATCACGTATGTGCAGAACGGATCGTGTACCGACACTCTTAATACATCCATGCTACCAAAGCGCAGCAACCCGTTAATGCCAAGGGGGTAAGCAAGCGTCTGGAATGCGTAGCTCCTATGGCGCCATTTTGATGCTAACAAGTGATCACCCACCGTTAGCATTCCATTGACTGCCATTCATTTTGACGTCGCTTTGACAGCGAATAACTTTACATCTGAAGCGTTTAAAGACTCTATATTTGTCCATTGTTCATTTCTAAAGAAACACGACAATGTATAAAAGGCTCCATTACCTCACGTTATGGCTCCATAGCAGACGTTTTTGTAAAAATAGGCTAACGATTGTGTCATAACCAAGCGACTTACTGTCGCATAGTAGAGGAATTACCATATAGTACAGGAGAAGCTCGCAGGCAGTTTGGATTTACATTAGCTGTTTAGGTTTAATTACTGATGTTAACTAGCATTTTAGTTAGCAATAATTAGCCTGTGCCCATATTATCTCCTTACATATACCTACGCTCTCTGTCTCTGTAAGATTGGGAAAGATTGAGATTTCTCTTGGCACAGCTACCAGAAGACTTACAACTTTCAGACAGGTTGCTCACGTCACATTTACGTCTCTGTCAGTTGGAGGCTGCGCAGTAACACTCAGCGCTCACCGCAAAAGTGCTTTTAATAGCCTTCACTGGTCTCCGTCCAGAGCAATGGGGTCTGTTGGTCCAGTTTATATATGTCAATGGTTGATGCCGGTGTCGCTGCTACGTCACCCGGATCGTTGGTCTTATTGGTTTAAGAACTATCCAATTGCACCCAGAGGTATTTGAGCGGCGTCCGTTGGTGATGCCCCCTTTGGAAATGAGCTGTGAATGAACACTCCCCAGACCCACTCTCAGTTCCAACTGAGAAGGGTCTGGTGTCAACCAGGCAACATGGCTAGTTTCAGTCAGCATTTGGTAGTTCAAGCAGGCTTCAAGAAATACTGGGGCACCTGGTAAGGTGTGAAATGTACAGACAAATACAAGAAAGGATTATTTGTATTTTTGGGACACGCTGTGATGTGGGACCCCCTGAATCATCACCACCTGTCTGTCTGCAAACACATTAATCAAGGTTGGGTTTATTAGCAATTAAGTGTAAGGCCTTTAAGAGAAATGTTAAGAACAAGGGGGAAAGGAGAACGGGAAGGGATTAGGATTAAAGGGTTAAGGGTCATGGTTTTTGGCTGGTGCTCAATCATCAAACCAATTCTGCATTATCTACACAGTACTAGCTCATCATCCGATGGTCAAACAACTAGACAGGATGGTATGAAAATGTCCTATTCTTCATCTACTATACAGGTATCAAGATGTTTACACAGTTAAGAATTATTGAAATGACTGTGCATAGCAAATATATCCTTTAAATAAAGGTACTGTGTACATACTACAGTGGGTGAGATAGAAAGACAACCAGCCTTGCTTCAGGACACCTATACAATAATATAGTAATATATGAAATGAAAGCAATAATGTGGTTAAATAAGTCATGTTTGAATGCAAGAGCAGGTAAATGCTATAAATCATATTATATAATCTGTATCTTTCCAGTCTATTTACAAGAGTTTAACACATAGCTGGTTAAAGTGATTCTTCAGTAAGTCTGACAACACTTCAGAGGCCCTTTCTTCTTCTGAAGCTAATTTCTTTGTCTTGGCACACTTTCCTGTGTTTTCCATATCACTCTATCTCACTTTGTCTTTCTCGCTCTCACAACTGTTAAATCCCTTGCAATAAAATCTTAATCTCTTTCACACCATCTGACCAGCTTTTCCTTCAGCTAATGATGTTTTTTTAATCCCCTCTTCCTCTCTGCCTGTCTTTACATCCATCTCTTTGCTGAAATTGTGTTATATTCTCCTCAGCTTAGTTTGATCCTTGGCAGATAGGGCCTTTGATCTTTTAATGAAAAAAAAATGCTACATTCACATTTCACAGGTTGTTCAAGTTGACATCAGCAGTCTGTGTGTGTAGTACTTCTTAGCTCAGTTCTGCATCTGCTCAGTCTCAGCACTGCTTCACTGTGCAGCACAGGTACAGTAGGAGATGTAAACTGATCCATAACTGACCCTTTTGCCACAGCGCTCCTCCTCTTCCTCCTCAGGTGTAGAAAAAGCAGAAGTCTTAATATCCAAAGCAGGGAGACATTTGTTGGATGTCTTGGCTCATCTTGTTCAAGGTTATGAGCGAATGATGCATAGAACTGCACCTCCAGGGATCCAGTTTGTCTTCAATTCCCCAACGTGCAACACACAGCTGTCTGTCTTTTCATCCTGTTACTGAAAATGTCTTTCTGTCACTCCATCTGTAACAATCCTGCAGGGTAATTAGTAGAGGTATTTAAGTCCTTTGTTCTCTCTGTGTGTGTGTGTGTGTGTGTGTGTGTGTGTGTGTGTGTGTGTGTGTGTGTGTGTGTGTGTGTGTGTGTGTGTGTGTGTGTGTGTGTGTGTGTGTGTGTGTGTTAGTATGTTTGTGTTGTAATTATGTCCCTGTGTGTGCAAGTATCTTGCTGCGGTTATACACGCGTGGTGGAGTGTGTGTGCGTGGAGATGTGTGTGTGTGGCAAGTGTGTATTACTATATGGGCTATGGTGTGTGTATCCCTGGTGTGGATGCCCCATCCTCATCCCCACCACTGATCCAGGCGTCATGGGGGTCATCGGCGTTGCCGGGGTAACAGGGTGTGATCCAGGAGTCACAGGCAGTGATCCTGGGGTCAGAGAGGTCATGAGGGGGACGTCGTCAGGCGAGCGGCGCAGGGTGAGGGTGTAGTCTGGCGGGCAGGTGAGGCGCACGGTGTCCAGTGTGCTGTAGATGTCCTGGGTGTCCATGCCATCCAGGGCGTCCAGCGTATCCAGAGTGTGATGGTGGTGAGTGTTGTTCCTCTCGTCTGCTGATGCCGCATCACACTCTAGCTGTTTCACCTAAAAGGTTGGATGGTGGATAAATAAATGGTCAGATAAGGAGTTAAAGCAAAGGGACACACAGAGACAGAAAGGGAAAGAAGCTAAAATAATGATGGATGCCACTAACAATATCATTTTCATTATTGATTAAGCTACCAAATAGTTTCTTTAACTCTTTTCTATAACACATAAAATGTAAAAAAAAAAAATATAGTGAAAAATGCACATTATATATTCCTAATGTCCAACCAACCCCCAAAGATGTTAAATTTACAGTGATGATATAAAACGAACAAAAAAGCAGCAAATTCTCACAATTGAGAAGCTGGAACCATAAAAATTACCTCAAATGTCTTAAACAATAAAAATAGTTGCTGATTCATTTTCAATAACTCAACTAATTAGTTAAGCTCTAATTTTTTTTTCTAAAACTGAGGTTCCACTGTTACGCATTTCATCAGACATAACACTTCACATGTAAAACAACTCCTCATTTTTAAATACCATTTACTCGAAATAATATGTAATGATCATATATTCACAATATGTAATACATATTTATAATACTTAAGCCCTACAGTACTATAAATGTAACATATACATCATTTTAATTTGGGTTGTCTGAAAATGTATATAAAACTATAAAGGGTAAAAACTGGCAACCAGTATCTGTGTTAGTGTCATTGGCTTAGACATCTGTCAATCAAGCAGAAACGTGCATCCCTACACATAACTCTCTGTAAACCTTAATTTCTTAAAAATTACTACCATGACTCATTACAATTTGTGAAATTATGTATCAAGAGTCTAAATTCTCATAGTAAGTTAGATTTGTTTCAGATCAAGCATCTGGCAGTCAAACAAATCAAACTCTATCACTGCTATTTGTCATCATCATCTAAACCACTCCTGACTCATTTTGAATAATTTGTAGGTGATGTCTAGCCTCTGCAAGGTCAGCATGTTTTTCAAAAGAATTATGTTTAACACAAGCATACAGTGTCACATCAGGTCTACTGGTGGTGCCCAAAAAGCTAAAATCACCATAAAATCACCACACAATGATATTTCATAACACAATTACAAAAGCAGCTACAATGTTGAGCTACATTACTGGAGTTGAATTGCCAATTAACAGTATTTGTCAGCTTCATAAGAGATTTGACATTTAGCACTGACTGTGTGAGATATCAGAGCCACTAACTGGGCTTAAAAGAAGCCAAACTGTTGGTGGATGAATTGGAGGCAACTGGAAGCAATTCAGGCAATTGGACCCAGCTCACACATGCACACGCATCAGAACATACTCACAGATACACACACACAAACACACACATCTCAAACTGATAATGTCTGCTGATGACAGGTTGTGTTTTGCAGTGTTCAAGTGCTCAACTGGCAGCTTCTTCACTGGCAAGAAAGGAGTTCATTCAGTAACATGCACACAACCTCAACTGGTTTGATAGTTCTTATAATAACATGAGCAATTATTAACAATAAGTGTTATTAATTTTAATATTACTTTTAAATTATGTGACTACAGAAGCACACAGACACTCCACACATTGGGCTCAGTTGTGGAACACACAAGCACAGTGAATATAAAAGAACACATGACTTACCTGTAAAGACATCAGTCCCTCCCCCTGCAGGTGGGCCGCAACATCTGCAGGTGTGATGTCTCGTCTCGGGGGAGGAAGTGGACGTGGCCGACGATGCTCCAGACGCCTCTTGTCTTTCTTGTACAGCAAGGCCGCAAACGCAAGGATGTTAAGAAATAACAGTGACGCTCCCACCGCAATCGTCACTGAGAGTTCAGTTGAGTAGTCCTCATTAGGGACACGGACCCCGTCTTCCCCTCCACCTTGGCCTAAAGCAGACTCTGGTGGCTGTGGAGTACCTGGTTGTGAACCTGGGTGACGTGTACTACTAGGCGGCCAACCTTTGGCTAGACGCTTGGTGTAAGAATAAGGAGTATCATCCTGTGGAGAGGGACTATGGGTGAAGGAGGACACCGATTGGAGGAGCTCGTTGACATGATGCAAGTGAGGGACCAGCTGGAGCCAGAAGGAGATTTTGGTGGCACGGTAGTGGTCTCTGACACGCGGCTTCAGGCCAATGTGGAGGTACAGCTGCTCTTTAGGGGTGTACTTAGACCAGGCCACTTCTTCAAAACGGTTAGGTTTAGTGTGGATGAACTTGGTATCTTGAGGAACCGGCTGGTTTGGGTCACTGGAAAGTATGAAACACGATGAGTTATTTAATCATATCCAGATGGGTTGGTGGTTATGTAAGTTTTTTTGTTTTCATAATTTATTGGTAATAAAAGAAAGAATTTATCATTTGTGTTAAGCGAGACATTGCTTGTATCCCCTCTGAACCCGTTTTTCTACAAATCACTGTAATCATACACAAAAAGAACAAAGAAATATTATAATAAAAACAATTACATAACTCAGCAATAGTAAAGTATTTGTCAGATTATCTAACACCATGTAAAATTCTAAATCAAATCACCAAAATAATAGTTCATCCTAACAGCGAGACCACTCCATGATTGACATAGGATTAAATAAACCACAATTAAATGCAACAGAGAATACAAAGTTTCCACCCACGTAATTACATGCAATGGTCATATTTTAAAATTGGAATTTTAGTGCAATGATTAAATGTTCTACTATAAATACCAATATTTCATGCTTTTCAGTTGTTCAAATGTCAGAGACTCCCAAAAGAGCTGCTGAAGACTTTTTCTCAGCTGGCTCACTTCCTCTGGAGAGTATGAGTTTCTCTCATGCTATCCAATAGTTTCACCAGTGCTGGCATACATCTTTCTAAATCAATATCAAAGTAACACAAGACAAACCAGTGGCAACCAATATTTGCCGGTCTCTTGCTCTTTTTAATATCCTTTTTCTTTTTCTGGGCGAAGAAGAAGACTCCTATTCCTGAAATTTGGATTTTGAATAAGTGTGGTCCTCCACGTTTCCTTCTTCAAACTTGCCGGGGCCGGGAAGCTACGATACCCATTAGCAACATTAGCAGCACCTGTGAGTTTATCATGTGACAGCGAAAATGCAAAAGGCGGCGCAGTATGTCCTGTATGTCCCTTAACGGCTAACGTATTTCAAGATGGCGCATGAATATGGAGCGTCTACCCCAGTTCATGCAAATGCAAATGTAAAATTTCAAGCCAAAAGGAATACTTGGAATTGATGTGGTTTGTAAACGGGCAACACAGAGTTTTATAATGAACAACTAAACATGTTACACACTGGCCCTTTAATGCACAGTTCAATCTCCTGCAGTTGGAACTGTATGTGAATATTTTCCACTCTATAAACGGACAGATATCTTTATTAAAGATGAATGTGTGTGTTGTATAGTGACGAGATACTGAAAAATCACCTTTCTGACACATACAGACAGGCACTTATTTGACAATTTACCGACTTGTTTGTGTCAGCAGCAAAAATGACGTAAATGAAAGAGTAGCACATCTTCACAGACTTGCCAGTTACACGCTATGTGCTCACTTGTCAATCAACACCTTATGAACAGCAGAAAAAAAGGCAGCTAGTGTAAAGACCTACCGGCACACAAACACATTTATACGCCCACACAGAGGCTTACAAAATATACATCAGGGAGCATCATATCCTCCCTGTTAAGTGAGTTCCATCATTTGAGGCACTCTCAACTGGTTGAAATCTTACTTCAGAGAAAGTTCCCCATTGATAATTGAAGTGCACACTGAAATCTTAACAACCCTCATTGGTGATTTTGCTCTGCAGCTTGCAGCTTGCTGTAACAACAACTTGATACACTGTGATTGCCTTAATGCACCCGCGTTAAAGACAAATAAATAAGAGCACTGTCCTAATTCTGTATGTTGTGCGAGGCTCTATGGTGATTTTGATCAAGGTCTAGACTACAGATGTCTCTGTAAATCTGAAGAGGTCTCAGTGGAGTGAGCCTCGATTGGATTAATTACCGGTAATTACTCACTTTCAGCACTGAAGAAAGAGGGTCCATCCTCAACAATTACTTTTATCTTGTATATCATGTCAGAGTGGAGAGATAAAAAGTACTCTTATCAGTGTGGACTGTTGGGTTAAACAACTGTAGTATTCTTAGCTAGTGGCAGATCATTTCAATTCAATTTTATAAATTGGATCTCTAGAAGCTCTTTTAGCCACTGACAGATGATCTTAATTTTGATTTAAAGTATTGAATAAGCTCTCTGTCTCACCAGTTTTGACCATTAATGGATGAATGAGGGTGCAGAAAGAGAGAAGAGAACAGAACAGAAAAGAAAAGAAAAGAACAGAACAGAACAGAACAGAAGAGAACCCTTGTCAAGATTTTGACATGACAGAGAACCTGTGGGCGCCCTCAATTTGCTGCTTTCATAATTGTATCTAAAGCACTTTTTTGTCATACGTCAAAGAACTTTTGAAGGAAAAGACATATCCTTAATAATAACATATCCTTTGCCTGTGAGCTCGTTATTTTTGTTGAACTAAAACTCCGGCGTTCTCCTCTAATGCATCAATAAATGTTCTCTCAGTTTAAATTTCCATTCCAAACCTTATATTTCTGAAAAACATTTTCTTCTTCCATGCTAAAATGTTACTTATCTTGACAGAGAAATGGCTTCAGGCTAATCTGTCCACTGCTCACAAGTCCTACAAATTGGCACCCAGGCATTTTTCCCATGCAATATGAGAATCATTTGTAGGAAATACATTTGCTAAGCAAAACCTTTTTTTCTTGTTCCTTGTCCTTAATTGTCCTCTTTCTTTGTGAACTCTGTCAGATAACTACACTCCATGCCCATGTTCATGTTAACTATCAATCAGTCCAACAAATTAAACATACAGAAAACTTCTAAAAGAGGCACTATGCTGTTTGTCTTGATGACACCACAGACTTGAGTCTTGGCTGTCTTACTTCGAGCTTGGAGGTGATTTGTTCCTGTAAAATTGAGAGTGAGCTGTCCACAGTTACAGCAACAACACACTGTGTTGCCAGAACCTTGTCTCTGCTGAGGGTCAAAGATAAAAGGCTGATTTCTTACTGACAGCTGTGCATTTTCTTTCACGTTTTAAAAAATGTGATTAAGTGGCTTGGCTTTCATTTGTTTCTACATGTGGGTGGGGATTAAATATTGATAAATTAGAAACGGATTTCTGTGTCTAAGAAGGCAGAAATAAAGAGCTGAATCATGCTGAAGCTGGGCTTTGTTTTGTCTTGATCTTTTGTATATAGTATAGTCAGGCAAAAGGGGGATCTTCCAACTGAAATCAACGTCTCACATCAGTGTACATTTTAATGGCTCACCCAGTCTTGGCAAAGTTGGTCCAGTAAGTCATTACAACAGCGCTCAGCATCACGTCGTTCTTGGAGAAGTTACAGTTGAACAAATCAGTGGGTCCCACCATGGGCACACCGAACACGTAGGGCACCTACACACACACACACACACACACACACACACACAAAATGAAATCAGACCTGCAGGAAAATAAATTCCATGAACATTTAAAATATTTCAGGCTATAGAGGATTGCTTGATTCCACGTATTAAGCACTTTGAACAAATAAAGGCAGCACTTCACGGGTAATCTAAACTAAGAACTCCTGATTTATCGCAAGAATAAAAAATATTTCATTTTTGCCTCGGCCTGAAGTACTCAAACCAAAATGTCTTATCTTTACTCCTTTTCTTGATATCTAATATCATGTTTTGTGCCACCACTTACAAACACTACTACTACAACTGTCACTAATGTTATCTTGGTAAAGCAATACAAGACTGTGGCATCAGCTTACCTCGTCACCATGGGCAGAGTCAGCCCAGGGCGGCGTGGCGTCACTCTGGCAGTGGTGGTAAAAGGAGTAGAAGTATGTGGGCGATCCATACTGAGCGTGGAGGTCAGCTGTAGCGATTGCTGGCGCCACCCATTGGTGGTCTGTGAATAGCGCTACCAAAGTCTTTCGCCGAGTTTCTGCATTGTCCCGGTCCGCCCAGTCCGTGTACATGAACCTTTAGTGTATACATTTCCAAATAGCTGTCAACCACTCTATTAACAACTATTTTACTGTTAATAAGTATATTACACTTGTGCATGCAAATTTAAAAAAACTGGTAGTCAATGTGCATATAGCATGTGCATATTCAAACATCCATTGAAGGAATAGTTTGATATTTGGGGAAATACACTTAATCGCTTTCTTGCCAAGAGATGGATGAAGATAAATACCACTCTCATGTCCGTACACTAAATATGAAACTACCACCAGCAGAGGGTTACTTTAACTTAGCATAAACACAGGAAACCGGAGGAAACTAACTACTCTGTCTAAAGTTTAAATTATTATAATTAGCAAGATTTAGCACGGCACATTGGAAGTAATGTGCATTCTTGGTCTCTGCTGGTTGCCTGGCAAAGTCATAGTGATGACAAGATTCAAGGATGTTCCTACTCCCAGCCAAGAAATAGTCCGGCATATAACCCCCCGTAAAACCAAAGATTGTCAATTTCACACTTTGTTTTTTGTACCGATTAAAGTAACGACATATAGCATGTTATTTAGGGAGCTTAAGAGCTGCTGATGGGTAGATTCTGTCACCCTTTGACGGAGCTAGGGTAGCTGTTTTAATCTTTATACTACGCTAAAATAACCATCTCCTGACTGTTGCTTCATATGTAACAAACAAACATTAGAGTGGTATCAATGTTGTCATATAACTCTGGGCAAACGAACGAGCGTATTTCCCAAAATGTCAAACTATTCCTTTAAAAAATCTGACATTTACAGACTTACTCACCTTATGCTCTCTCTCAATGTATCTCGGCCTTCTGGGTATCCATACAAACTATCCACAAAGTCTGACACTGCAAAGTCAAAGTCCTCAGCCGTGACACCGTCTTCTGAGTCCACAATGCCCTCTACAAACTTCACGCCCTCGCCCTGATTAACCCCCAGCATCACGTCGTAGTTCAGAAACTCTCCCTGCTCCATCAGAATCTGGGGGTCATCAGGTATAACATCACCATCAATCACCGGGGCAAAAGCTGTGTGATATTTGGCCGGCGTTATGCTCTGCTCCACAAGTTCGCGGTAACTCCGGCCCTGAAGGCAGGCGACCAGTTGAGTGCTGTCGTCGATGCCGCAGCCCACCCTCTCACCAAGCTGACGGGCGTACTTGCTGGGCTGGTAGTTGACAGCCCAACTGGCTAAAGCACTACCGCTCTGGATGATAGCTCTATGGAACAGGTCTGAGATACACATGAACACACATAAATACAAATATGGGTGTACACAGCATATAAACTAAGGCACACATATGTTTACATTTATGGACGCACATGCATGAATGAATCCATATGTTTGCACACTTGGAGGGTTACACAATATATTTGCATGCATAAACAGATGCAAAACTAGCATTGCCACAGCAAACACTGAATTCAGAGACAAGCATTATTCAAAAGGTTGACAGGCCATGGGTAGAACGTCAGGTTCAAGTAGGTAAGGGTTAACAGTTTAAAATAATACAGCTCTCAGCTAATCTGTATGAGTCACAGGCTGCCTGTATTATTCAGAGAATTTGAAGGCTTATTCAGGCATTTATACCAGTAACTGAAAGCTGTATTGGTCTACTGGAGACCATGAAAGATGTCATAACCATAAGTGTCATAGCTTTCACAGCACCCATTCACCTACCTGCCACCCATCATATGTGCCCAACTGTCTATCTGCCTATACTCTCTATGCATTTCAAAGTGCATAAACCTTTCCACAGCTTTGCCGCATAAGTTAATGAAACACACAAAGTAAGCAGGGTTTTTGTACATGATTCTTCCTTACCCTCAGAGTAGTGAGACAAGGTGAGCAGGCTGACGCACGAGGCCCCAGCCCCGGATCCAAACACAGTGACCCTGCTTGGGTCTCCTCCGAAGGCTGCAATGTTCTCCTTCACCCAGCGCAAAGCCTGGATCTGATCCAGCAAGCCGTAGTTCCCTTTTGCTGCCTGGTCACCTGTACTGAGAAATCCTACAGGCAGACAGAGGAAGATGTTGTTATTACATATAGAACATATAGTACTAAAGACTAAAAATGCCCTTTGAGTAAACTATGTATTAATAATGAATCGATCACAAAAGGTTTTTCCTGCTGACTTTTTAGAAAGTCATCTTACAATGTCCAAACACACAGAAACAGACAGGAAGGTGATTCCCACATCGTGGCATCCCCACTGTTAATATCAATTATGCATGAGTCTTGTTTATTATACATTTAAAAATAATAAATGAATGAAAAATTCTATGCCTCCCCTACAATTCCTCGACATTGGTTTAAATCAACAAGGTGCATCCATATTCATGTAGTGAAAATCCACTTACACACACACGTACATAAATTTACACAAATGCAGCTATCCCTTGTTCCCTTTACTGCTGATGGTGTGAAGTAAACAAAAGGATCCTAATGACCCACTCCATGACAGTATATCTCATTACTGCAGAAGCTAATTTCTCTGAACCTCAAGCTGGCCAAGAACACATACTGTAAGAGTATAATGAGCAAGAAAGGCGACGCCGTTAAAATAATACATTTTAACACTTAGGTGCAATTTGTTAGAAATTTCTCTCATGCAAAATGGTCATTATAAGAATATCATATTAATATGATCACAATAACAGTTTGAGAATGCCTTTATATATACTATAAGTGCTTTCATATGTTTAAATTTAATTATGTTATCTACATTTATATAGAAAAATGCACAAATTCCAGCAGATTACAGTGAATTAGCAAAAAATAGTCACGTGCATAACTGTACACTACTTTGCATATACGGGCTCACCTCATGTATCCAACTTATGATGAAAATGATGAGGAGGAAGAAGAAGAAGAAGAGGAAGAGGAAAACACTGCTACTCATGATGATGATGGTGATGATCAGATTGGAGGTGGTGTAAACACAGAGGATGGAGATGAAGACAAAAAGCTTAATATGGTGGTAACAGCTATATCAACTAGTTTTATCCCCAAGGTCAGAATTACTTGTCAACCACAACGCAGATGCAGATTTATGTCATCACATAAAATCATATCTAACCAAAGCCTTGAAAGCTTATAAAATACAGAAAAGACAAGGTCTAATAAACTCAAATCAATATTTCTTTTGTTGAATGACTTTCCTTTTAACATGTATTCAACCCTACTCTGCTCCATTTTCAAAAACCTTCTCAGTCTAATTAAAGGGGAAGTGGTCTTCATATCTGACATACAGTATTAAAATGTTTTGTGTGTACACGTGATCTATAAAATGTGCTGAAACTGCATAAAAAGGTAGGAAACTCAAAAGTGCACTAAATAATTAAGAGAAAGAGCAACCAAATGCCATAAGAATTATTCATTTACTTTTGTCTCTTATAGTAAGTACATTTTGATTGATGCATCTATATACAATTTATCAAAGGCCTTATTCAAATATATGTTTTATCATGTCACTTTATGTAACATAAATCCACAGAATCAAGTAGATTAAAGAGATAATGGCATTTGGGTTAAATCATTATAAATATTGCTGAATAGGCTAAATTCAAACATACTATATGCACATGTTTTATTAACCTGCTGGCACATTTTAATTAATCTCTTCATATGAATATTTACAGTAAATTGTGAGCAACTCCTAATGAGAGTGAGGGCATGATTTAACCCATAA
Organism: Perca flavescens; assembly: GCF_004354835.1. Classification (NCBI taxonomy): domain Eukaryota; kingdom Metazoa; phylum Chordata; class Actinopteri; order Perciformes; family Percidae; genus Perca; species Perca flavescens. The sequence goes on along the minus strand of NC_041341.1, from coordinate 23,187,832 downwards.
TGATATGCAGCTTGCACATCTGACTTAATCAATATGAAGGCATGCTGTGCTCACACAAACTACTCTATACTCAGTGTAATACAGTAAATGATACCTTTAAATCGTCTTTTTGACCCTTCTGTGGCCCTGCTCTGGCTTTGTAATTTTTATAATTACAGCCGCAAAAAGACTAAATGCCAGGATTCTAAGATATTCTATTTATTCAGCCAGTGCTTTGCATAGCTGTCTAAAATTAGAAAAACCACAGAGAATCAGATTTTCCCTGTTCAGAGAGCAATGAGTCAGAGAGTCATGGAGGTAAAAAGGATCAGATTTGAGTCAATGCAAGTAGTGGAAAAAATTGGCTTCAGGGGGCTTATTTCCACTAGGGACACCCCTACTGAACATGTTTTCACAAAAAAAAAGCAATTTGGTTTTCAAATTTCATAGCTCACTGAAGGATTAAACAATCCAGATGGTAAATACAATGTCAATGTACAGAAACTGTAAAATTCAAAGGGAGGAACAATGGTGTGTTAATCCTTAGTTAAAAGAAATACCATTTCCATTGCATCAATACTCATGTTCATTAAAAAATACGTCACCCAGTAAAAACCTGAGAACCCATTGCAAAACTAAAATAAAACTGGATTAAAATAACAACATTGACTTTGGTTTTATATGAAAACATTACTTACTCATACGTGAACATTAATCAATACAGTTTGCTCTTTGGTAACTTATTAAAAATGAAAAAACTGCTAAATCCCAAATTTACATAAATGCAACAGAGATGTGTTAATTGCATTCCCAATTATTATCCATTCACGGACCTTTAGCCTAGTCCCCAATGTGTAAAGTAAATTACTATACAGTAGGTGCAGTGATATTATCAGTATACCCATTAATATTAGTATATGCAGTGGTTGTCAAGATATGGGTATCTCTATTATTGAATAACTCAATAGGATGAAAATGTATTGTAATATAGAATCCAGAGGTATGCTTTAACAGTGATGCTAACAGGCTGGGGACACAGGGATTTATTTTAAAATGCAGCTACACCAGTACTAACAGTCATATTACCATAAAGTACTGGGACTGTTCAGCAAATTTCATAGAGACATATTAGGTATAAAAGATATATAATTTTACCCAGTACTCCTAGGCGATAGTTGAGGGTTATGACAATGACGTTGCCGTAGCTTGCCAGCACGCTGCCATCCATCATGTTGCCAGTGCCTTCTGTGTACGAGCCCCCATGGACGTAGACCATCACCGGCCGCTGACCCCCCTCCTCATGGATGTCTGGGAAACAAAGAGAAAGACCAAAGATAGATAGATTAATAGATTAATAGATTGATCAATAGATTGATAAATACATATTTGCAACAACAAATGGCCTGATGCTGTGTTCTATCCTGTGTTCAAGGTGATCATGCCAGTGCTATATATAATCACTTTTTGTGATTGAGTGTAGGCACAGATCCACCCACCTTCCTTCTGCCTCCATTGTTTGTTGTTTGAATAAATGTCCATATCAACTGTGTGTGTGTGTGTGTGTGTGTGTGTGTGTGTGTGTGTGTGTGTGTGTGTGTGTGTGTGTGCGTGCGTGCGTGCGTGCGTGCGTGCGTGTGTGCGTGCATGTGTGTGCACAGGTGTGAGTGTGTGTCTGTGTCTGACCACTGTCCACCATTTGTATGTATCTCAGCCTTTAATCACTCGGTGGGTTTATACCTACAAAAGCAGGAACAGGCGGTGGCTCCCTTGCTTCACTATGTTTTATATCTCCCTACTTTCATTTCTCAGCAGGTGGAAATAAATTGAAAGGGTTTGGAAGTGTTCATGCTTGCCATGATGTGAGCATTGTGTGTGTGCGTGCGTGCATGCGTGCGTGTGTGCGTGCGTGCAGGGGCACATGCATGTGTATGAACCAATATGTATGCATGAGTAAGTCTGTGTCCTTCCCACTTTCCTCCACAAGTAAAGGCGTAAACCCCTTGGCAACAGACGCAGGTGTCTGCATATTAAGTGGTGGTTCAACCAGAGGCGTGCACAAGTGGAGGGGACTGCAGCCCAGTTAAAAAAACAACTTTAGTTATTTATTTAACAATGGTATGTCTGTGCCCTGACAGGACACTTTCATGTTTTAATCTAGTATTAATGTGTCTAAAATCTATCTTAATGTCACAGCAAAAATGCCCACGAAATCACCTTGCAGTCACTCCAAGATTGCAAGTGATTTTGGCTGTGATATATGATTGATGGTGGTATAGTTAGCTAGTGCCACTTTGTTACCACTCTGTTTTGACCTTACATGTGAAAAAAACTTAAATATGTCATCCTAATTATAACCCTGCATGCATATTTATTCCCACTTGGCCCCGAGAGTCACACCTTTGGGTTCACTCACCTTCCTCAGTGGGCACGTAGATATTGAGGTAGAGACAATCCTCACTCTGGTGAGTGAGGTACGTCGCCGCTATATCCAGGTTAGCTGTGAGCCAGGAAGGCATCATATCTCCCAGCATGCTCCTCTCATCCAGCGACTGCGGGCACACGGGAGCGAACTGCGTCACATTTCGTATTCCTGGCCAGGGCAAAGGAGGCTCGGGCGGCTGGAAGCGCCGGTCTGCTGTTGGAGGCCTTGCATATGGTACTCCCAGGTACTGGATGACTGGCCCCAGGAGGTCGGAGGGCAGCGGGGTCAGGATGCCACGGATGCGGCCATGCGCCGTGGAGATGACAGGCACAGTCTGCTGTGCAGATGAGGAGGCCGGATCGAGGGAAATGGAGAGGCAGAGGGAGAGGAGGAGGGATAGAAATGGGGAGAAGAAGGATGGGAGAGAAGACAAGGCAGAGGGAGTTCTCCTGGTCCTCGGCTCTGACATGATGGTGTGTTTAGGCGTAGCCAGGAGATGAGGGATGGGACGGGAGGAGAAGGGGCCTTGGGGGGGGGGGGGAGTGTTACAGCTGTGTTGACCCTTCAGAGGTATCCAACGCTCACACACAGCTGCTGCTCAGCTTGGCCATAGCACACACAACACACAGTCCTGACTCTTGCAAACAACCTTTTTCTTTTTGTGTATGTGTTTGGTCCTGTGTGTGAGTCAGTAATTCTGTGCCTCTGAGTGTATGGTGACTCAGTCAGCGAGTCCCTTGAATGCGTGTCTGTGTGTGTATGTATGTGTGGAGGTGTTTAAGCATGTATGTCCTGGACTGGCGATTTCAGCATGTGAGTGTGTATGCGTGTATGTGTGTGTGTGTGTGTGTGTGTGTGTGTGTGTGTGTGTGTGTGTGTGTGTGTGTGTGTGTGTGTGTGTGTGTATGTGCGCGCGTGTGTGTCTCGTTATGTAAACAGTAGCATCACTGTTCCTCTGTCACTCTCTCCTTCCGGTCACCCCCATAACAAGCACAAACTGCCTCCTGGAAAAGAGACAGAGAGGCAAAGAAATGGAAGCAGAGAAGGATTTAATTAGTCTTCATTAGAATAATTACAGTGTCAAATGTCTCACACACACACACACACACACACACACAGCAAACTTACACATCACATCAGATAAATAGGCTGTGCTACCTCACTGCAGTTGACGTTAAAAATAGACATGAGAGCGATAGATAGGGCAAACGATATGTTGTCCGCTCAGCTTAGCTGTGCTCTGTGTTACACAGAACTGTTTTGCATTTGAGTGTGTGTGTGTTTGTGTGTGTGTGTGTGTCCGGTATGCGCTTCAGACATATGTCACATCCTCACTATACAATCTTTTAAAGATCACAGGACCCGGTTAAGGTGGGGGGAGGTTGGAGGAGGGGACACGTCACATGCTTAATTAAACCCTGAATACACCATAGGGCTCCTGACCTGCACGTAGCATAAGGTAGGAAGCCTGTGACACACATACACACACATTGTTCTCAATCTCGCTCCCACAGATGCATTCACACACATCTTCTCTGTCTCTCAATAATAGCCCCCCACACACACACATGCACACACACAAACAGGTTTTTTTTCTGCCAAAGATGCGCACATAGGCTACACTTTCTTGAGTTCTCCACATTCTCTCACATACTCTCTCTCTCTCTCTCTCTCTCTCTCTCTCTCTCTCTCTCTCTCTCTCTCTCTCTCTCTCTCTCACACACACACACACACACACACACACACACACACACACACACACACACACACACACACACACACACACACACACACACACACAGCTGCTCCCCAGCCGATACTGCTATCTCCCTATGAGGGCCTTAGGGCAGCATATTAACACACACACACACACACACACACACACACACACACACGTAAGGAAAGAGCAACATCAATTTCCGTGTAATCACACACACACACACACACACACATCCATACTAAACAGCAAAGATATTAAAGTGTCAAAATGATCAGTACTATCGCTCCTCCCATATTGTATTGGTGTTAGCTGTCCAAGGTGCTAGTTAACATTCTAGTGGTGATCACACACACTCTGATGAATAACGCTCCATTTATCAAGGCAAACCCGCCTGCCACCATCCCCTTTTATGTTTTTACACAGAAAAGAACAGACAACAGCTGCACTGCATTCTTATTCTAATTACCAATAAGTATAGACTAATAAATAGCCGAAATAAGAGCAAGCGTAGAAAAAACGCTTGCTTGTGAGGTAGAATATCCTGACTAAATCTCTATCGGCACTGAAGCTGACTACGGCAAAACACACACACACACACACACACACACACACACACACACACACACACACACACACACACACACACACTCAAATGCAAAGCATCAACCTGCATCCGCGCTGCAGTAAAAAAAAAAATCAAATAACAAAATATAGGATGTAACGTACCCAGCCAGGGTGAGAGGTGTGAAATCCCACGGACCATGTTCTTGTTCCTGTCCACCGCAATATTCGCCTCGTGTTTTCGCTGCTGCAGCTTATCCGACGTGCCCGGGATGGGATATTGGGAGATATTCCTCTTCTACTGCTGCTGCTGGTGCTGCTGCTGGTGGTGGCGATGGCACGTCTCCTGGGTGGCAATAACTCAAAAAACGAAACAAGAAAAAAAACAGCCCTCAAGCCTTCAGTCGGAAAAAAAAGAAGGAAATTAAAAGAAATACGCTTGTTGGATGTAGTAAGTGTTTTTCTAAGGATCGCAAGGCCCAGGACGTTCAAGTGATCAATCTCCTTCTCTTCCTTTCTTTCCTCCCTCCCCCATCTCTCTCTCGCTACCTCTCTTTCCGTCTCCCCGTGTGTCTCTCTCTCTCTCTCTCTCTCTCTCTCTCTCTCTCTCTCTCTCTCTCTCTCTCTCTCTCTCTCTCTCCCTAGATGCGATTGGACAGTGTGGCAGGCAGCAGCTACTGATCCAATGATACGCACCTAGCTCTGTGAGGAAGCGTAGAATGGAGAGAATGGAGGATAGGAGAGGACCGACCTGTGCAGGGAAACACACACACACACACACAAAAAGTGCACACCATTACACAAAGCACATTGGTGCATAAACACACATTGCTTCACACATTTACACACCTGTGGAAGGTTCCATTACACATAAAGAAAACATAAAATTAAACACACACAAATGAGAGAGAGAAAAACACTCATGCTCACACAAACCTGTAGCAAACACATGCCCAGACACACCTGCACGCGCACACACACACACACACACACACACACACACACACGCATCTTAACACCAATGGTGCTGGAGTACACAGTGACCTCTTCAGGACCAGAACAAGGATTCTGTCTCTGTTCAGCTCTGCCTGCACAGCTTTCTCCCAGAGGCACTGCGTGCGTGTGTGTGTGTGTGTGTGTGTGTGTGTGTGTGTGTGTGTGTGTGTGTGAGTATGGTAATGCAGTGGGTCTGCAGTCGCTGCTAACTGTGTTTGGGAACACTCCTCACGTCAGCATAGCCTGCCGCAGCAGCATTCAGAACTTTCTATTCCTCTCCTTGACAATCTTCCATCATCTATCCATCTCTTTGTCTGTCTGTCCGTGCACTTGTTGCTTATTCCTCTGTGATTTCCTCTACTCACGTCTCCTGAGTCCTCCCTCTCGCTCCATTCCCCTCTTTTAAAGCAGGTTGTCTAAGTATCTTTTTTAATAAGGCAAAATAAAAACATGCAGGTCGATTTGCGCAAAGGCTTTATTTGTACAGGTGGGGTTTGAGAGGCGATTTAGAAGGATGACATTGACTTATAGTCTAAGCTTTACAAAGCCATAGGGCCTTTCACTCACTCTTTTTAACCGAGACTGCCAAAAAAAAAAGGGCTGCATGAAAATCTGAGGCTGTGTTCAGGCTCATATAGGATTAAAAGGCTAGAGTTGTAGCTAGAGGTTAGGCCTGTAGAACCCAGATGTTATCAATACAATTTGAGGAATAACTTCAACTGCCAAGCTATGAATGTAAGGGCATAAAAATATGCTACAGCAATTTGCACTATATGGAGATGTGTCACATCTTCTTAGTTGAGAGGGAAAAATAAGGCATCACAAGATTTAAGACAAAAAGCTCAGAAAGCATGCTTAATTCTCTGTCATGAATTTTGTTGGAAATATTACCCAGTTGAAGTAAACATGATGATTTTGGAGAGCTTGGATCAAATATGATACCAAAAATCTATTATCTGGATAAAGGACAAAAACAGACCTCTGAGTTTGATTTGAAATTGATTCAGGGGCAATAACAAGGTGCTATAGCAACAACAAAAACTACTTTTTGAGAGAGTATACAATATTTTACAAAGAGTTTATTTCCTGTTGCAGTGTTTACTAATGTGAACGGCTGACAGGAATTGAACCTGGACCTAAGCTGTTTACTAGCAAGCTCTCAGATTTAAACAGAGATCTGAATTTGTTGGGACGGGGAGCCCTTGTACTTGGACGTTGGGACTTTAGGGGACATAGTGTCCCCTGGGTTTGTTGTCAGTGTTCTTTTCTTGCCATCTCTGATGAAAGAATAAAAACAACACCATGAGCAAGATACAGAAGACATCCCTTGTCAATAATAAAATAACAATAATAATAATAATAATAATAAATAATAATAAAAACACCAGAACTTAACACCGCTTTAATACTGTGGTTTGCAGGGTTAACATTGTTTTTTTTTAAAAGCATGACCACTATCATCCCCTAAATTTAACCATGTGTTATTGTGTATTATTGTAACCATGACCATGAAGGTCCTGAAACTTGATGTAGTCATTTTAACACAATGTTTCCCTAACCTTGACAATGTCGTTTTGTCACATCATGAAACAGATTTATTTTTACAACAGTGATTTTAGAAGAAACAGACAAATGATGTCATCCTTCTGATTGGAACGTCAGATCAGGAAATGCTTTCATGTGTCGTTCTGGAGTGCATGGACCAACAACGCGTTTTATCATTTCATTTGGAGGACTGTGTAATAATGTATGTACTGCAACCCTTCTAGTCCTCTCTGTGTACTTCTCAGTAGACTGTTGTTGTTGACACAAATTGATCATGTCCTCCACTGACATTCTTAGTCACATAAGGAAGAGTTATCTTCTGTTTTTTCTTACATGCCGCACTAATGCATAAGCATCTTTGTGACTTAAACACTTACCATCCATGTCCCAATAATGAACCCTAATTCAAAGTATTAAATAGCTTTTCCTTTTTGTCAACTGGGCCTTCTAAGCATTTTTATACATGTCACAGAGTATGATTGAAGGTTAGTTGCTTCCATACAGTACACTTGCATATGGAAGCATCTGCATTAGTTATAGTCCTCCACATATTTATTTAGGTTTTTTTCTCTAAAACATAAGAATGGAGCTCTGTGGCATTGAGTAGATTGGTGGCAAAAGGGATAAAGAACTATTTTGCAAGCATGAAAGGTACTTTCCATTTGATTGCCCCTTCACCAAATTTATAAATTGTGTTATGTTGGACAATTGGTTGAGTATTTCCTGCTGGTTTTAAGTGCTTTATCAAAGCCTAATGCAAATCATGCATAATGCATGTTACTCTAAATGTACACTATTATTCTTAATTGAAGAAGGATGCAGTGAAAGACTGAAATGCACTATGAGGAAGCAGCTCACTGGCACTGATGTGACAGGTAAAAACTGTGTTGTAGTGTACAAATAGTAGTAATAATTATGCAAGGCCCTCAAAAAGCCTGTAATAAAATTTGTATATGTAATTTTACAATTTTAGAATAAAAAAATTCTATTGTTATTATTATTACTCACTGAGACTGCATATGCAACATGGCCCCTGAGTGAAACTTCCTGTTTATTCTCAGAATAGTTTTATTTTCTAATTGATTCAAGGAGCCACAAAACCAGCCGTTTTTTCACATTAAACAGGCTGGTCAGTGTGTATATTTTCTTTTTTAGGAGATACAAATACCACAAACAGGCAAAGTCACTGTAACTGAACAGGGCCTATGCAGGTGAAATCAATGTATGTTTTTTTTGGGGGGGCTTTTCCCTTTAATTGAAAGTGGATAGATATGAAAGGGGAAGAGAGATGGGGAATGACACGCAGCAAAGGGTAGCAGGCCAGATTCAAACCCTGCGCCGCTGCAGGACTCAGCCAACATGGGGCGAACGCTCTTACTGGGTGAGCTAGAAGTCGCCCCATGTATGTTTCATAATACAGTGGATTCACATGGACACCACACTCCTGTGGAGGAAACCACTTTAATTTTGTCTTTTGAAGAGATCGTTCCTGTTTCAGTCATTGTGTCATTACAACCAGAAGCTGGAGCTGAGCTGCAACAGGTAGTAATATGGATATAGATAAGTGGAGCTCACCTCATCACTGACAAGCCTCAATCCAATTTAATCTCTGGTTTTAAATCAGTTAATATCTGTCAGTTTTAAATTACTCAGATAAAGCGTGATGTGCATTTAAGTGCAGATTAAATCTCTCACTACTCCTCTCCATTTTACTTTGTGCCCTAATTTCACACCAGAGGGGGCAACTGAGTGACCAAAGTGCTCCTCTGGTCAGCCCAAGTGCTTCTTAAAGCCCCTCTGGTCAGTGCAGTTGGACCACGAGGGAACCCCCTGGTCACCCCTCGACCCTCTTTGGTCATCTTAGTCCCCTCAAGTGCCCCTCTGGTCAGTCCAAATGCCCTCTTGTGTGACATCAGGGCAAAATCCCTTAACCCTCACACACTGGAGAGGTGGCCCCTGTCCATTTTCACCCTTGCTTCATATAAATCAGTGTCTGGAGACTAAGCTTGTCTTTGCATGCAATTTTTAATTGCTCATTTGTTTTCTATCATAGTATTCTTATTTCTCTATTTACCTTGACTTCATTAGTCTAAAACTTGTTTGAGGAAATGTTTTGTGTCCTGACCTTGGCTTTTCCTAAACCATTTAATTACATTTTTTTTTTTGTTAGTACTAACTGTGAAACCACACACACTCACACACTTTATGTTTGTCACAAGCCTGTCCAGGTTTAGGGATTTTTTCTTTTAACATTGCACAATGCATCCATTTGTCCATTCATCCATCCTATTAAATTAATGTCAGTTCTTCTCTCCATCGCTTAGTCCAGATTAGTCCACCATTCATTTATCTCCCATCCTTCCAGCTTTTCTGTCTCTCTTCCAACACATTTGCTCGGCTCGTCTTATTAAATTATCTCTCCGTCTCTCAGCAGCCCGACTCTCTTTCAGTTCACCCATCCCTCCCACAGCTCCCGCTCTCTCTTAAAATATTCATTGATGTCTTAAACACTTTTCCTTTCTCTTCGACACACGCTACCCACCTTAACTCATTCACTGCTCTGTGTAACACTTGTACATTAGATAAGATCACACATTTTTTAGACACACTAACAATGCATTTGCATTATTCACATATATACACATAATTCCTCATTTCATTGGAACTTGTAATTCTGAAAACGTTTTCTAGTTTGATGCTTTAATGTAATATAATGTTATGTAATATAATGTATGTCATATACCTAACAGCTGTATCGAGAGTCGTAATATTCTGTGATTTTTGAGAAACTAATACTGGCATCAAAATTGGTGTTTGATTTGAGTTATTTTAAAATCTGTTAGGCAAATCATAAATACAAGTGGATGTTTGTAATGCTGTAATCCCAATAGAACCTTATCAAAGCTGTGCAACAGGGAAACGCATAAAATGTTGGAAAAAGTATTATACTGTTTTTGAAAAATAATGAAAAATAAATGACCGAGATTGAGGATTCACAGGTAGAAAATTGTCTTTTCTTCTGTCATTTGATTACTTGTTGCATATCTCATAAAAATGTAGTTCTTAATCCACATTTTTTATGTATTTGGCTTATTGGGGTCATCAAAGCTCACAGTCACTGAGAAAACCTTTTTCTTATTGCAGTCTACTGTGCACACAAATGCAAACACACACACACACATAAATGAACACAATTTACATAAGAAGCCATCTTCATTAGAGGCACTGTCTCTCTTATTCATACAACATAGTTAAAGCAAATACAAGTGCTCTACCACTGTCTCTGCATTTCCTGTGTGCATTCTTGTCATGGGATGTCATATAAGTCATGAGTTATCCAATTAAACTTTAGTCAACCTGCATAATGCTGTCTGAGAGTCCTTATCCTCCTATCCTTCTCCCTGACCGTGTTTCACTGGTGTAGCCGTGCTTAAAGAAGTATTTGTATCCCTCCCATCATATTATTTTCTGGCCAGTCAAATCAAGTCTGATTTATTTATAAAGCACTTGTCACATAGTGCTTCGTCACAAAGAACTTTGCTTCAAAGAAAACAAAGGGCACATAAGCAAATATTAAAACAAGGGCCAATAAAAGACAAAAGCAAGAACACACACAAACCAGAGTTTGTAGGTGCATAAGTGTCAGCATTTGTATAAGAATAAAACAAACAGAGTCATCAGGAGCTTTGCAAGACTAACACAGAATGTAGGAAAGCAGCCATAGAAAGATGGATAGAGAAAAGGGCTGTTTTTCCTGCAGAAAGCTTTGATTACTCAATGGGCATGTAGTCTGGAGCAAAGTCAGACACATTGTCTGACATAATGAAATGGGTGGACTGACATGGAGACCTGCATACTGTGAGAGGAAATTATGGCACAGCACTGGATTGTAAAACATTTTAGAGCAATAGACAGGAGAGAGAACAGTTAAGATGTTGTGAATCTAATTGTCCATTCAAACATGTAGCAGTTTATTCACGTGCATAATATAAAAGAAATGGCTATAAAATGACCTAATATCAACCTAAAAAATGTGCATCACATTAGGTATTTACACTGTGAAGTGGGTAATGGGATGTGATACATTATGAAATATCTAGCACTTGTGTGTTAATGGTAAATCTGTCCTAAGTTACAATAACATTAAATCTGCTGTAAGTGTTATTGAAAAGAATGTAATGAAAGTAAAAAACAAAGAGTCACACATTTGCTCTTAGATTATCGGCTCTTGAGCATTAATTTAGATTGGCTGAAGATTCTGCCTCATCAGCCGTAAATTGTCACTGGACAATACAGACATATACTCAGTGGTGTATTTATGATATCAACCTGATTTTATTTCATATACAACTTACACTAGATGTAATCACCCACATATTACTTACTATCCAAACTATTGTTACAGTTACAAACACCTTTGTATTTGGCTCCCATTGGCAGGCAGTTATATCACAAAGTTAGATTTACTCTGGATTTTGTTTTGGTTAATTTCATTTAGATTTTTTGTGTGCTGCACAGGCCAGCTCAGTTGTGTTGCTGCACTCTTGCAGGTTGCAGGAGCGTATGAAGTAGTGCTGTGCATGTAGCACCGGATACAAACAGCAGCAGTCCTCATTAGAGGGCGAGGGGACTATGGACATTGGACAAAGGAGTGAGGGACAGATGTCAGATAGAGACAGGGGGGAAAGGAGCAAGTAACTGAGGGTTGAATGAGATGGAAATGAGGAAGGAAAGTAGTAAAAAAAAGCATGAGAAAGAAGAAGATTATATGGAAAACAGGACAAAAATTGGTGGTGCAGGTGAGAGACAAAGGAGAATAGGACAGAAAGAGGGGAGAGGAGGGTGGGAAGGAGAGCTGCAGAGGGAGCTGAGGGTGTGAAAAAATGACGAAAAAAATAAAGCAATTACAAAAGGTGAGAGTGATGCAGAGATAGAAAACAATAAGATGTTGCAGAGAGGGGGGTTAATAGTTTTGTGAATCTACTGTGATCCCAGTTCAAGGGATATGGATACAGTATTACAGAGGTGAGAATGAGTATTGTTTGACTCACTGTACCAGCGTGTAAATATATCCAGAGACTGTGAGGAAATTGACATGTCAGGCCATACTTGTATGGTGTGAAAATAAAAAAGCCCTGTAATTGGTCATTCTCTGTGGACTGTTTTGCAGAGGTTAGAACCAATAAAAAGCCAACACAACCAAGACAACCATGGGGATAATTGATTGTTCACAGGACCTGATGAGACAAGAATGCCTTTTTTAACTGTTATTATGTATAGTCATAGACTCATTGTAATTTTTCAGAAAATCAGCAACTTACCCTAATTTTAATTATTTTATATCATTACATCATTCTGACCCCATGATCATTTTATTGATTGACTGACTGACTGACTGGACTGTTTGATTTGTGTTTTGTTTAGTGATCTGAAATTGGAAGGCAGGTATGAGAAAAAAAAAATACATGAACACTTCCCTAAGTCAGTCCACTAAAAGTACACGTTTCTTGTTCTAAATGCCATTTCAAAACATTTAGAATAATCCTATCACACCTGCACCCGGTAGCATCTTTTCAAGTTCTATTTGTACCTCATAACCCAATGTTATTAATTTTGACTTTGTCACAACGTGTTGCAGGAAGTACTGCCCATGTAACTCCACAGTGCCTGAAATTGATGTCCATATATCACAGCCCTAAAGGGGCTGTATGTGTGTAGCCACAAATGTCTAGGAGGTAAAGCTCCAGTTCATCCAACAAGAACACTGGATTGAAGTGAGCACTTTGCGAGAGGGTTGTGTTCATGAGTGTGATACGTGTACATGTGTCTTCCTCTTTATCTTTGTCAGGAGATTTATTGCCGAAGGTACCTCTGAGCTACAAATAACCACAGCTGAAAAGCCCTGAATTGATACGGCAGCTGTTCAATCAAGAGACCTATGGGCACTGCTAGGCGACAAAGCCTCCAGGAGTGCCGGTGAAATCCTGTTGCTTAACTTGAAGCTCCCTCTATTCTCTTCCACCTGTCTCAGTCATCCCTCTGTCAGCTTTGTGTTGTAACTGTGAACAAATCTCTGTTTAAATTCCCTGTGTAGAAAACAGTGCATCAACTCCAATTTGTCAAATCAGTTTGAATTTATGCAGAAGCTAACACACCTTCTGCTGTGTTTACTTTAAGCAGTGTTCCAACAGAATTACTGTTATAATTTTAATTCTTGTTGAGAAAAAGACTTTTCAGTAGTGTGACTGCTTAGTTCAGTGTTTGTCAGCCAGGAGGATGGGGCTGTCTGGAAGGTCTCAAAAGTAAACATACATACATTAAGCATCATATTAATAAAAAAATGTTTAGAAAAAGTTCCATTTTGTAAAACATCTTTTGCCCAAAATGTTTTTTCTGTGAAAGGAGCCAATTTGTGGAACTGGCTTCCTATTAATATAAAGACTCTCACTAAACTGTCCACTTTTAAAAAACTATCAAAAGCATGGTTGATACAGCAGCAGCAGTGTGATCATGCAATATGAAATGTATAGCTGTGTGTATGTGAGGTGTGCATCTGTGTGAGTTTGAGTGAATGTGTTTATTTACTACACTTATTTCTATTGCTGCTAACTGGTTTCTGGACATTTTATTGTATCCACTGTAAACATTTAATTTCCTTTATTATTTTAATTGTTAAATGCCCTTCTAGGGACAGGTGTTGCAAATTAGCCATGGCTATAAACACTGTGATACAGGCATCGGATTGTTCTTTACGTAATAATCTATGTTTTTTTGTATCTGTCCCTATTCAAATAAACAACAAATAAAAATACATAAATCACATACAGTAAGATCTTATCAAAAACTGACTGTTACCTGTCATCATCTTACGTTTAAATGAAACAATAATAGTATCATAATAATACATTTATTTTATTTCACTTTTCAAAAACAGAGGTTTAAACAGTGCTTAACAATTAGATCTATGTGTGCACATAGGAGGCTTAAAAGCATGTAATCACTTTACTTAAAAAATCCCCAGAAAAAAGACAAAACACTTGGTTTAAACAGTGATACTGAACACCAGGTTTGTATTCAGGACCTTAGAGAGGGGAAACTGAGTGATCGATGCTGCTGGCTGTTGACCTCGGTTTACGTTTGTGTGTGAGTGAGTGAGTGTGATTGTGTGCGAACCTACCTTGATGCCACAAGCACACCATGAGCATAGCTAGAACTGAAGTAAACAAGGCTGACGGACCTTTTTTTTTGTTTTTTGTCCAAAGGTTGATCATCTCCAATGTGGCCATGAGCACTGCCTCTGTCACACCCTCTGATGTTTCTTAAGGCGATACACACTCCTGTCGGAGACCTGCCTTCCCTTCCAACACGCACACGCATATTCAGCAGCACAACAGCTTAGACACAAGTGCACACATGATTTCACAAAGCCTAGATTTAAAATATGCAATATGTATGTGTAGTATGTATTCATGTAAAGTACTAAATGGCTCTTTGGATGTTGCATGTTCTGTACTTCTACAGACATGTGGAGCAAAAAAGGCAAGTATCTATTTATACACACGGAAGTACAGTTTTTACAGTCATATGACACAAAAAACATTATAAAAATATTAATGCACTAAGATGTACCATGAAATGGTTTCAGCTTGTAAGATAATCGGTGCTGCAATTTACCAAATTTAAATCAAATCAATGTATTTAGTAATACAGTATACTTGCTTGAAAATAATAATCCTTAGGATTAAACATTTTATCTTCATCTCTTGACCCGTTAGGAAGACAGTTTTTGGTAGGCATTAATCACCAAAAGCAGCTGCTAAGAAAATAATGAAACATGACGGTAAAACATGAGTGTTACACTGAGTGTAAAATGTTCACTGCTTTTAGATTTTCTCCACATTATCCATCACATGCATCAACGAGAGCAAAATGGATTTCCACCAGCATGGCTGTCTAATTGAGCTTCTACTCTGGCCATTCCATTATTTTCCTCATAAATGAAGTCACAGACCCAAGTGAACTATGACCTGTGAGGCAGCAGCTCATTCCCTAAACAGGCTGATAAGCTAAACAGGAAATACATTGTCCTCCTTCCACACATGGATTATTATAATTGTAATTAGATTTATATATATATATATATATATATATATATATATATATATGAGGAAGCAAATGAAATGGCTGTAATTTAATGATTAATAAACAGTTAACAGCGGTTTTATTATAAATTCTGCAAAACCTAGGAGGGGCTGCTGAAACTGTTACTGTCACACTATTGGTGGAGATCCTCTAGGTCACAATCAGGGGAGAGTACCCTATAGGTGAGAGTCTCTCAAAGTGTAGGCTATTACCTCACAAACATATTAATGTCAATTGAAGATCTCAAACAATGACAGCAGGGGGGAAAACTAGAGTGGGAATTGATATAGAACAGTTGTTGAACAGTCTGTTTGCTGTCTTTTAAGATTGTCCAGGAAAATTACAGTGCGCTTTCTGTCACGTCCTCTACATACAATCAAAACATATTTTTTAACCCATTAAGGTGATTTTTTTCCAATCATAATAAAGTAGTTTCTGTTACCTAAAATGTACCACACTTTAACTTAAGGGGTGGCAGATCAGAAAACGCTTTTTTGCAACACTGACAAACAATCTATTTTGTCATGCACAAATTAGGACTTGTTGGTCTTACCAAGAGTAAGATCAGACAATTAATATCAATTTACTATCTCAGTGCAGAGACAGGTCAGTAACGGGTTTAGTCTAGATAAGCTAGAAACTGGACGTATTGGGAACATTGTTAAAAGCAACATCAAGTTGATGCAGTATAGCCCATAACTGTATATGCATAAAGTCCAGATATACTGTAAAATGGCACTCTGGGAAATCAACACAGGAAAAGGGAAACAAAACAGGTTATAAAAGGAAGATACAGTGAACACCACAGATGCAGCACAGCAGCAGGATTATGTGACAAAGAACCTTAAATTAAAAGTGGCACCGCCATTGACGTGTCACATACTTGTGGTAACCTAGCAACTCCTGAAGTGGAACTGGAAAAAGCAGCATAGTTCAGGTCAGACCTTGAGAAAGGAAAGACACAATTTAAGTGTTTAAAATATATATTTGTCTCTTTGTGAATATTTATCTTCATTTGTTTATTCAAAAATTATGTTAACAGTGTAATGTAGCTTTGGCAGAATTATGTATCATCTACATGCATGCCAATAAAGCGTCTGTGAATAAACCTGAACTGAGAGAGAGAAAGAGAGAGAGAGAAGATCTGTGTCAGCCCCCAAATACTCAAGCTTACATGTAGCTTACACATAAAGGCAAACACGTGTGAAAGAAAGAAAGATAAGGAGATGTAAGAGAGGATATGGTGAATAAAAAGTAGAAAAAATGAGAGGCAAAGTGTTCCTGCTGGTAGTGTATGTGCTGCAGCACACTGAGGCCATTTGCCATGGATTGTTTGTCAGTTTGCTAATAAGCACAACACTTTAGGGGCAAAGAAGGTCGATAACAGCCTCTAAAGCAAAGCACTCTTTCTACAGATACAGATAAGAGCTCTCAAATTAAAAGCCTATTAAATGTCTTTACTTGTGCAAACACCCACTGACAAAAAATGTCGTCCTATATCAGATGGAATGACATATTTACGCATGCCTTACTATTCTAACTGAGGTGGATTTAAAGACAACAAGAGGGGGACTTAGGTCTCTTCTGCTGTATAATGCATGAATATGATAAAATATGAACAGATTCCTCATGAATCTCCAGCAGCAATGAGCCACAGGGATCATTTTGTATCGACAGTCCAAGTTTGCACCCAAAGCATGTTACGGTTAAAACCTGTGTCTTGTCTAGATATTTTATTCATGATGCATAGCAACGCATCTTCTCTGGCAAATAGTTGTAAGGGAAACACTATCATAAGACTGATTTTGAGTTTGCATCTAGAAAAACAAATACAGGTCAGTGCTGTCATACAACAAGCATTTAAAAATGGCAAATACTGGGAGACAACAGGAGACAAACCAACAGACAGCCCCTTGTATTCTCAAAGTCAGATCTGTCCTGTGGGGAAATAGAAGAATAACCAAAACAATGACACATCAGAGATCCTGTCCTCTCTGTAATACAGCACAATGTCTGTTGGAAACAGTAAGACTGAAAAAGAATTCAAGATTTGCGAAAATAGACATAAGAGCTGGTTTTCTGTCTCTATAAACAATAATGCATGTTTTTAGATTTTTGCTACATACAGCACTACTTGGATAGTAGATACTTACTGTAAATGGACCATTCCACCAAATTGGTGCCATATGCATGTTGGAACTTCTCAAAATTAAACTTCATTCTTTACCATTTTTCAGCACTGTATCTAATATCACACATGTTTAACCATTTAGAATGTGCAATAGCCAATCTTAGGGTATATTTTTTACATGGTTTTCAAATGAGAACTTGGTTCATATGAGTAACAGGACTGACAGTAACAGAAGTGAGTTTTTAGCATAGTATTAGCAAATAGATGAAATGTGGCCACAAGATAAGTTACTTTTGTTCTTCCCGTGGCTTTCAGGAGACTTAAATGATGCTACTAACTTTTGATTATGCAGGGTTTCCTTTAGGATTTTTTTTAGCAGGGGGTGGAGGTCCAAACACACTGTTATGTGACTTGTGGAATGTCCCATAGTTTTAGAGGGGGGATGTGTCAGGAAAAACAGGCCTGACAGAAAACCTGGGGACACGACTAAAATGTGTATTTAACCCTATTATGAATTTCCAATGAAAAAAAAGTATTTATGTCTAAATTGGAAAGAGAGTCACATAATAGTACAAACAAAATTCTTAAGGAATTTATTCATTATATTTCATGGTGAAGTGTGGTCTTAGAGGGTGGGGACGGGCTAAAATCCTATTTCTTTAGTGTTCTAGGTAGTTTTAATAAAGCAATTTTTTTAATAAATTTGCAATTTAATGTACCTTTAAATTGCAATTAGGACAAAGTGCATTACATGCATATCTATGCATGTAATGTCATGGGGACAGAAAAGGCATTGATATATACAAAATACATGCTATGAGAGTAAAAATCACAAAAGCTGCCTATTCCAACATTTGTCTGTTATTAATCACAGTCCAGTCTCAGCAGCACTGAGTTGGTCACCTTCTGATGAGAGATGTAATATCCACATCCCAAGCAACGCAAATGAAGCGCATCACGTCATAAATTGCCTTAATTTTTTATTTAGTTGGATTGGAGTAGGAGGCAAAGTCATTTGAGCCATGAACTCCACAACTGCCTCAGCCATTCAATGAAGTTGGAGATCTAATCTATTTTGCATGGAAGCCATAATTAATGCATGCAGCAGCGGGCAAAAACATACATTTCTTGGCTGTTGCACTATGTCAGGGAACAGTGAGTTCATTAAAGAGCTGTCATGTATAAAAATGTGTAGAAGTACAGTCAGAGGTAAAAGTCTTAGGACAGCAGCAGAGTGAAAAGGTTTGTTGCTGTCGGTGAAAGTGAGTCAGTGTTTAACACCTTGCATGAATAAAATGTACTAAGTGCAGTCCGTTGAGAAAAGAGCCGGGATAGTGAAGAGACATTTGTCATTTCTGCTGCACGTAGAAAACGCTTCAATACCTTTGTTAACAACTGTATTCTTGTAACATACTTTACAAGAATAAAACGTATGAAGTCAGTGTTGTGTGTCAAATTACAATAAAGCTTTTCAGACAGCCTGCAACAAACAAGACACCCAAGACAGTAAGGGTGCTTTTTGGTGTACACCTTAGTAAGATGTGACTTAACGATATATCAAAGAGCTCTCCCAATAGTCATCCAGTTCCCATTTAAATGCCTGGAATGAAGTTTCAATTTCAAATTTTTTATTTAGCATATGCACAACAATTAAAGAGAAGCAGCTGTTGGCAATTACATTATTATATATTATTATCTTAATTCACATGCTCCCTCTAACAACGCTAATAAAATATGTATAAAAAAGAAAAAATGAAGTATAAATGCAAGTGAAAACAAAAAGTTCAAATAGGGGATACAATTTAACAATATAAGTCATATGTCATATGAATAAAGTCATATCAATTGCACATCAATTGCAAATGAATAAATTGAATGTTAACAGGAATGTAGTAATGTATATTCTAAATGATAAGTATATACAGAGGACTGAACAGTTGTAAAACACTAAGTTAAAGAATAAAAAGGGTAAAGTGACAATATAGTGGTAAAGTGTCAAGTGATGAGCTCAACAGTCTTATAGCATGTGGGATGAAGCTGTCCCTGAGCCTGGTGGTGCGTGACCGGATGCTACGGTACCATCTGCCAGACGGCAGCAGGCAGAACAGTTTGTGGCTGGGGTGAAATGGGTCTCTGATTGTCCTCTTGGCTTTCTTCATACACCACTGGGTGTAGAGGTCCTCCATGGATGGCAGCTCCATCCTAGTCTTGTGCTGAGCCGTTTTCACCACCCTCTGTAAAGCCTTATGGTTGAGGATCGGTGCAACTGCCATAACCAGGCGGCGGTGATGCAGCCAGTCAGGAAACTCTTGATGGTGCACCTGTAAAAGTTGCAGAGTATCCTGGAGTCTATGTTGAACCTCCTCAATCTGCGGAGGAAGAAGAGCCACAGCTGCTGACTCTCTCCACTGATGGAGATGGGGGTGTGTCCTCTCTGTCACTCTCCTGTAGTCGACAATCAGCTCCTTAGTTTTGCCGACGTTGAGATGAAGGTTGTTGTCAGGATGCTGACCTCCTCTGAAGGCTGTCTCGTCGCCGTTGGTGATAAGGCCTATGAGAGTTGTGTCGTCAGCAAACGTAATGATGGTGTTGGAGCTGTGGGTGGCCATGCAGTCGTGCACAAGAGAGGGCTCAGCACGAACCTGTGAGGGGCTCCAGTGTTGAGGATGTGGTGGTGCCTATCCACACAGTCTGGGGTCTGTCTGTCAGGAAGCTGAGGATCCAATCACAATGGCAATGCAGTGTTGAGTCCCAAGGCCACACCCCCACCCTCCACCTTGCCCCCCCCCCCTCTCCTCCTCAATAGCTACAGACACAGAAATGGCACATCCTAAGGAAAGCTCATTGTGGGACTGGCTCTAGTGGCTGTAATTCTGCACCAAGGCTGAATTTCGGGAAATAGACTTCAGATACAGTATTAGGGGACCAGTAAGGTCTATATAAAAGCATCCAAAGAGCACCATGTCATGGGACCTTAAAAAAATAAATAAAAAGCACTTCATGATGGTAGAGGTGAGGGCTACTGGGCGGTAGTCATTCAGGCAATAAAACATTTTAAGTTAATGTTAGGATGAGATAGGATAAGCTGGGCTTTATGTGATATGAAGCTCAAATGCTGTAATAGACCCTTGCAAGCAGTCAGCATATGAAGCCAGTCACTATGGATTCATTAAGGGGGTTCAAATCTGGCTCATTAGATGTTTCATCCTTTCTGTCTTTCTCATCTTCCTTATTTCTCCCTTATGTATAATTCCTAATAAAGCTGAGGTACAGTACAATGACTTAACCCTCAACTCTCCCTCCACCCACGTTTCCAGTGACTTTCTACAATTTCATTATTGCCAAGAAATGCTGAAGGTGGTCAATAAAGAAACAATCATTTTCCAATGAAAAACAAACATGATGTAATAAAAAAGAAAATGCATTTTACCACCACTGTGATGAATGAGTAGGGCCAAAAGGATTCTGTCTATAATTAAAGATTACAACAGTTTCTCTAGAAATAGAACTTGTGATCTCTCAGTAAGCCTGGGAGACCACTCAACTAACTAATGTGAGTAGCTTACAGCCCTGTGGCAAGTATGAATATTTGATCAGCCAATTGCAGATTTCAATATTGGATAAGCCTGTTGCAGGTGGGTAAGATGTGAACCTTGGATATTTTAATCATGGACAGAAGTGTCCCCATGGGCTGTTACCATGCAAACCTTTCCTTGACCTAAATCTCTAACAAACACTAATTAATAGAGCTGGTTTTCATAACCTATTCCGTATGTATGTTTAACACATGAATATTCTAGTCATGGGAAGGAAACACATGCAGGTAACTGTCAACATGTCAAACATGATGTGGAAGCTACTCATACAGCATGTTGTTCCTCCTGAAGCACATACATGCTCACATACACACACACACACACACACACACACACACACACACACACACACACACATAAAAAAGGCAGCACCACTCTACCTTGATGCTTTTGTTGTTAAAGTCAGCAAAAGCGATGAACCAGATATTGCTTCCGCACAAGTGACAAGCACACACAGAGACACACACACACACACACACACACACACACACACACACACACACACACAGCTGCTCCACTGTACCTTGTTGTATCATGACCTTACATCGTTTTGTGACTGTGACACACACCTGATATTCTCACTGTGAGCCCTAACATGGGCGATGGACTGGAACGCCCATGAGTCTATAATACACATGTCTCAGCAGTTGGGTTGGGGGCTTCAGTGTGAGTACTGGACTGAAACATCCCATACAGTATATATAACATACACACACACACATGCACACACACACACACACAAATAACTGCCTGAGTAGTGTTAGGGCTGCAGTCATTGGATGATGATTCAGGTGACACCCATAGGGATTTAAGGCAACTATTTTATATTACCTCATCATAATCTAATTAATTAAGGTTATTACATATTTTAGGGAATGTTTATGATGAAAAATGTTGCTGTCCACCCTCAGTTAAATATGAACGTGTTACCACTGAGGCTTCAACACTGTGTCTCACCTTTGATGTTCGAACACATGCTATGTTAATCAGTGTAGACACAAGAGGAACTTTCCTTCCCTGCAGCTAATAAACAAACACACACACACACACACACACACACACACACACACACACACACACACACACATATTAACCTTGATCTACCTTGATCTTTGTGGACATCATTATCGGTACTCCCTCCATGCCTGTGACAAACACACACACACACACAGATTCTCTCTCGCTCTTTCGCTTCGCTCTCATTTTCGAGCAATGGACTGGAACTAACATACACATTCCTCCGGCTGTCACACACACACACACACACACACACACACACACACACACACACACACACACACACACACACACACACACACACACACAAGGGGAGAGACAAAAAGGACATGTGCACACATACATGCACACAACCTTGCTGCTATGTTTGTTAAATGCAGAAAAACACACAACCTTACACTCACACACCATGATCTCTGACTCACACACTCTTCCTATAGAAATGAATCACGTTGAGTCTATTAAGCCAGATAGACACACACACACACACACACACACACATACACACACAACACACACACACACGCTCTCTATACTGTACTACCTCGATGTTCTCATCATTCACGCCAGCGCTTGCTAAAGTCAGGAAGCATCCGTCTCTGCAGCTGACTTCATAGGTCAACTCTGCGACAGCAGCCAGTGTTTCCTCCGCCCTCAGTGGATGGTGTTTGATGACCCAAGTCCACCTCAAATGACTAGAAGCCACATTTCAAAACTCCATTTATAATTTAGACATGAAATTAGATACACAAATAGTTTGACATGGTTTAAGAAAACACTGTCTCTGCTACACAGCAGGGCAACCTCATGCCTTGATACGTCACAGTTTGCTCTTTTTGTGGGTAGATGGGTTATTTTTGGTGTTTTTTCTGAGAGGTGTTGTTGCAAATAAAGGTCAGATGGGGAACCTTTCCTAAGGAGAATCACTTATGTCTGATGTCTTAGACCAAGATGACATCAGCCGTCCTAAATGACCCATGCACTAGTTGAAAATTCAAGTCTATCCGTTTATACAGACAGGCAGTTAAATGGAAACGTGCAGTTAATCCAGTGGTGTAGTCTGCATGATACGCAGGTATACGCAATAGTGAGTACACCCCTATGTTAAATTCCCATAGAGGCAGGCAGATTTTTATTTTTAAAGGCCAGTTATTTCATGGATCCAGAATACTATGGATCCTGATAAAGTTCCCTTGGCCTATGGAATTAAAATAGCCCCACATCATCACATACCCTTCACCATACCTAGAGATTGGCATGGGGTACTTTCCATAAAATCATCTCTCAATGCAAATCAAACCAGCTATTAGGCTAACCGACATAAAACCATGTCAAACCATAACATAGGGGTGTACTCACTTTTGTTGCCAGCGGTTTAGACATTAATGGCTGTGTGTTGAGATATTTTGAGGGGACAGCACATTTACACTGTTATACAAGCTGTACAAGTAATACTGTACATTGTAGCAAAGTGTCATTTCTTCACTGTTGTCCCATTTAAAGATAGAATGAAATATTTACTAAAATGTGAGGGGTGTACTCACTTTTGTGAGATACTGTATATACAGTACAGTATACCCACTAGAATACATTAGACTACACCACTGAGTTAATATAATCCATATATAGCACAATCACATTAAAATTTAAATTCTCTGTCTGTGTATCTTACTATTGCAACTGTTGTATAGCATTTCAACTTGCAAATAATTCATTCACATTATTTGAATATTACAAATTAGATGTCTTTGATTAAATTCTTCAAAAAATCAAACTATCCTAATCAAAAAATTAGGATAGTTGCTCCTTCCCACTGCCCTCATGAAATATTCATGCATGCATGCATGCAACGTGTGTATTCAATCATGTAAATGTACATGTTCACATACTATTGATGCAGCAGGCTCTCCTGCTTTCATACAATTTTGGTTTGGTATGACTCTGTAATGTCGAGGACATTGTCACACACACTTGAACTGAAATGTGCACACACAGTTTTGACAGTACAATGAGCCGACAAGTACAGTCAAAGTCACAACCTTTATTTTACTCCTCTGACCAGTACATGGACCCTCACAGTTACAGACATGGGTCACTTGGTTTTGCAGGCAGCGCTCCAAATCTTCCTCAGTAAAAATGGGCATCTTATTTTCTCCTTTGTTCTCAGTTTTCTCCCGGTTCTCTCCTCACTCTCATCGGCTTGTATCTCGTCAAGCCTCTCATTTCTCTCAAATCCTCTTTTCTTTTCTCCCCCTGTTGTTTTCGTTAGTCTGTCCCACATTGTAGTGTAACAAGTTCCACTCTGATCCAGAACTCTACCACAGGCTGAATTCATCGGCTTATCCAGTGTGTTTGTGTGTGTGTGTGTGTGTGTGTGTGTGTGTGTGTGTGTGTGTGTGTGTGTGTGTGTGTGTGTGTGTGTGTGTGTGTGTGTGTGTGTGTGTGTGTGTGTGCTTGTGCATGTTTGTATTAGTGGAGTGTGAAGCAATGTTGTGAGAGAAATGTGTGTTGTGAAAATGGAAAGCAAGGGGGAGTGAGAGAAAATTTGACCTCCTTTCCTGACTGCCTGACAGAGTGGGTAGCGTGCTTGGACTGGGTGGCCATTGCCAAGCACTTAGCTATCCATCGACCGACAGATCTGCAAAATCCTATGAATCATAGCTTCTCCGTATGCAACCCACACACGTGACTGCTGTGTGTTAACAAGCGCACATGCAGACACTGACAGGAAGGCCTGTAACTTACTGATTAATGCTATTGCAGTCACCAAATTAAATGAGTATAATTGGCTCAGAATATGTAAACAGAATTACTCTTTCAGAGATTGCAGTTGATGCAGATTACTAACATCAACCCACACATAACGGTTGAAACAAAGAGAAAGTGCACCACTTGTAGGAGGGTTTCATAATTACAGGTGTTTTCTAGCCTGAAGCATTTTCTGAAAAGACGTTTTCATTATCGAAGCACGCAGGAAATGACATGGTGGTATCAGTCCACCCCATACACTCCTATAAAACATGTATTTATATCCATCTGTCTTTGTCTTTCTTTCATGCAGGCAAACACATATAACTGCCCACACACAAGCACACAGTCTTACAAATCAATGATTTGTATAGTCAGGTAGGGCAGTAGGGCTCCATCTCTGCTGTGAAGGCTTTCATTATAAATCTGAAAGATGGTTGCTCACTGCTGAGCAATGCACAACTGGGCCAATGTCACATTACTCCAACCACACCTGGCAGTGCAGTCTAATTTTAAACTCATGCACCATGTCAGACAGCACAAAAGCTACTTTACAACTCCATGCAGATTCCTTTTAAACTAAAGTTGATACCCCTTTGATCGTGAAATGGGTGTGTCATGGCAGTTTGGAGCAGGTAACTAGTGTGTTCTCAGTACTAGTAACACCAATTATAACAATTTGATCAACAATCCACACTTTTACCAAAATTCTATTTATATGCTTTGCTGGGTTGGAAAGACAGCTAGGACCTTCTCCTAAAAGATGGGACAAGATGTAGATCCTCAAGTCACGCTAAAGTTAGCCATGGCATTCCACAAGGCTCAGTGCTTAGACCAATTCTATTCACCTTATATTTGCTTCTTCTAGGCAATATTATTAGGAAACACTCCATTAATGTTCACTGCTATATGGATGATACCCAATTATACCTATCAATCAAGCCAGATGAAACCAGTCAGTTAGTTACAATTCAAGCATGCATTAAGGACATAAAATCCTGGATGACCTACAATTTCCTGACGTTAAACTCGGACAAAACCAAAGTTATTGTTCTGGGCCCTAAACACCTCCGAACCTCATTATCCAAAGATATAGCTACTCTGGATGGCATTGCCCTGGCCTCCAGCACTACTGTCAGAAATCTTGGGAGTTATTTTTGATCAGGATATATCCTTTAATGCCCACCTAAAACAAATCTTAAGAACAGCCTTTTTTCACCTGCGTAACATTGCCAAAATTAGGCACATCCTGTCTCAAAATGATGCTGAAAAACTAGTCCATGCATTTGTTACTTCAAGGCTGGACTACTGTAATTCCTTGCTATCATGGTTGCTCAAATAAGTCCCATAAGACTCTCCAGCTGATCCAGAATGCTGCAGCGCGTGTGCTGACAAGAACTAAGAAAAGAGATCATATTTCTTCTGTATTAGGTTCTCTGCATTGGCTTCCTGTAAACTCCAGGATTGAATTTAAAATCCTTCTCCTGACCTACAAAGCTTTTAATGGTCATGCACCATCATATCTTAAAGGGCTCATAGTACCTTATTGTCCCACTAGAGCACTGCACTCCCAGAATGCAGTTACTTGTGGTTCCGAGTCTCTAAAAGTAGAAGAGCCTTTGGCTATATCAGGC
Source organism: Perca flavescens (assembly GCF_004354835.1). Lineage (NCBI taxonomy): Eukaryota > Metazoa > Chordata > Actinopteri > Perciformes > Percidae > Perca > Perca flavescens. The sequence goes on along the minus strand of NC_041341.1, from coordinate 23,161,341 downwards.
TCCTCTCCTGTGGAACCAGCTCCCAATCTGGGTTCAGGAGTCAAGACACTGTCACCACATTTAAAAGTAAACTTAAAACTCTCCTCTTTGATAAAGCTTATAGTTAGGGAGTGGGGAGTTGCAGCGTTTGGCTAGACCAGCGACACAGCACCCCACAGTTGTCAGATGTATCTACCAACCCTTACAGAACTGGTTGAGGTTTACCTTGGAACAGCTCTTAATTATGCTGTTATAAAAGGGAGTTTTCCCTCACAATCGTTGCACTAAATGCTTGCTCTTAGGGAATTACTGGAATTGTTGTCTTTGTAAATTATAGTGTGGTCTAGAACTACTCTATCTGTAAAGTGTCTTGAGATAACTCTTATGATTTGATACTATAAATAAAATTGAATTGAATGTAGAGTTTGGTTAACGACGATTTATGATTTAAAGCAATGCACTCTTCGGCCATCAAGCTATGATAAAATTGACGGTTTTAAAATAGTTTATCTGGCTCCAATGGCACGTTTGTCATAAATACAGTGGAGGAAATAAGTATTTGACCCCTTGCTGATTTTGCAGGTTTGCCCACTTACAAAGAATGCAAAAATCTACAATTTTAATCATATGTACATTCTAACAGTGAAAGACAGAATCCCAAAGAAAATTCCAGAAAATCACATCATATGAATTTATTAAAATTGATAACCATCTGATGAGGAAAAACAAGTATTTGACCCCCTGGACAAACAGCAAGTATTCTGGCTCCTACAAGCCAGTTAGTCTTTCTTTAAGACACAGCCCCAATCCGAACCAATTATCTACATCAAATACACCTGCCTCACCTCGTTACCTGTATAAAAAGACACCTGTCAACACCCAAACAACCAGCATCCAACATCACCATCATGGGCAAGACCAAAGAGCTTTCTCACGGACATCAGGGACAAGATTGTTGATCTGCACAAGGCTGGGATGGGCTACAAGAGAATCGGAAAGCAACTTGGAGAGAAAAGATCAACTGTCGGTGCAGTTATCAGGAAATGGAAGAAGCACCACACCACCGCCAACCTCCCTTGGTCTGGGCCTCCACACAAGATCTTGCCTTGTGGGGTGTCCCTGATCATGCGAACGGTGAGGAATCATCCCAAAACCACAAGGGGGAACTGATGAATCAACTGAAGGCAGCTGGGACCACAGTTACAAAAGAAACGGTTGGTAACACACTACGCCGTCATGGATTGAAATCCTGCAGCGCACGCAAGGTCCCCCTGCTCAAGAAGAAACATGTACAGGCCCGCATGAAGTTCGCCATTCACCACCTGGACGACTCAGAAGAGGCCTGGAAGAAGGTGATGTGGTCAGATGAGACCAAAATAGAACTTTTTGCCTCAACTCAACTCGTCGTGTTTGGAGGGCAAAGAACACCGAGTACAACCCAAAGAACACCATCCCCACCGCCTAGCATGGTGGTGGCAACATCATGCTTTGGGGGTGCTTTTCAGCCAAGGGGACGGGACAACTCCATCGTATTGAGGGGAGGATGGACGGGGCCATGTATCGTGGAATTCTGGACCGACATCTCCTTCCCTCAGTGAGAGAGCTGAAGATGGGTCGAGGATGGGTGTTTCAGCACGACAACGACCCTAAGCACACCGCCAAAGCAACAAAAGAGTGGCTGAAGAAGAAGCACATCAAGGTTCTGGAGTGGCCTAGCCAGTCTCCAGACCTGAATCCGATTGAAAATCTTTGGGGAGCTTAAAATTGAGTTGCCAGGCGACAACCTCGAACCTGAATGATTTGGAGGCTGTCTGCAGGGAGGAGTGGGCCAACATCCCTGCCGAAATGTGCACAAACCTTGTCACCAACTATAAAAACCGTTTGACATCTGTGCTGGCCAATAATGGCTTTTCTACAAAATATTAACATGCTGTTTGTCCAGGGGGTCAAATACTTGTTTTTCCTCATCAGATGGTTATCAATTTTAATAAATTCATATGATGTGATTTTCTGGAATTTTCTTTGGGATTCTGTCTTTCACTGTTAGAATGTACATATGATTAAAATTGTAGATTTTTGCATTCTTTGTAAGTGGGCAAACCTGCAAAATCAGCAAGGGGTCAAATACTTATTTCCTCCACTGTATGCAGGGTTACAGATGAGCCTGATTAAAGTGAACACAGCACACAAGGACACAAATATATACAGATCATTGAGGTTTTTAATAATCAACACATTTATGTACAAAGCAGGCAATGTCATATTCAAACAGCCCAAAAAAAACAAACCTAAAATGCATTTTCATCTTTTTTCTATCATTAAAATAGCTAAAGATTACCTCAGGGAATCAATTCAACAATGCTTTTGGTACAGACAGTATAGTTAGTTGGAAACCCTAACAGATTATCTTCCAGTTAAACAGCCCTGGGTGTGGGAGGTCGACAAAAAATAAGGAATCCCGAATTATTTCCCTCTCCAATGAAAATAAATGAGTTATGAGTGCAAGATTCCTCAAAAACCTCACCCCCGCCAAATTTTCCAAAAGCACCAAGTTTGCCTTGTTCATCACTTATCCAAGGGTACAAAAGCATTCAGTAAAACATGTACATGTTTACCCAGACGCAGCTCACACAGAAGACCAACTAAGGGCAAGGGTAACATTTACAGCAAATATTAAATGAGTCAGTGGATTAAATGAAAAGGGCTTGCTGGGTTTTTCATTGTTTGCACAGTTATCCATGAAAATTATCTTATTTGCCACCTGATTACAATGCTGCAATATATATAAATTGTGGTTCTAGTTCTTTCTCCAAAAAAGCATCTTGAGACAAAGAACCTTGATTGTCTATACAAAAAACTTTTAACAATCGCACAGTTCGGGACATACTCAACTTTCTACATTCAACTCTATGACCACTAGAAGTAATTTGTCATGAATTATGTTCTCCATGTGTGCCCCAATAAAAACTACGGATAATAATTATGTTTTAATAATGTAAACAGCAACAGAAAGGCAAAAGCATATCTAAAGCGTTTTTTTTTTTTTTAAATGCCTATTGCTTATCATGTATTCAGTAACAGTGAATTAGACATTTTATTCTAAACAAGCAATAATTACCTTCATTTACATTGTGAAGTTTAAGGGAAGTTACATTTTCACCCATCTTGTTTCTTATCAGGAAAACATAATTTTACATTGCTATAGCTAAAGCTTGGGGGATCAAGGTCCAGTCAATTGGATCTCAGCTGCGATATGAATCTGGGATTATGGGTATTATGGTAGGTTATGTTCTGATGGCAAGGTCCAGACGTGGGATCTCAAAGACAGCCATCAACCAGCATTGCTTTCAAAATCAAACCTGGATAACGAAATGAAACATAGACCTTTCAAATGTTTACACTCAACCAAATGTCTTCTAGTTTTTTTTTAAGTTTTTTTTTTTAAATCCAATCATGGAAATTCCCAGGGAATACTAATAGCATACTTTTTATCCATCTTAAATTATATCTGCAAAACACATAACACTGCATGTTAGGATATTGGTGTTAAAAGTATGGCAGATAAAATGTCTATTTAAATATACAGCAAACTTGTTTCCAAAAAAATCCCCCAACATAGTCCAAATGAAAAACCAGGGTAGAGTCAAAGATTAGGTTGGTGTGGTTTAAAGTAGAGGGAACAAAAATCACACCCAGGGCAGTGCTAAAAGTTATGTTTTGTGAATGAAGATGATAATCTTTGTCATAGCCAAAAATCAAACCTTCTTGCAGCCAATATATTCAGTTATTCCATTCCTTCAAAATAATCAGATCTGGCACCCTGATCCAGGATTCACATGTGGTCACTCATTTGCCCTGAAAACCCGGGCTTGTTAAAAGAAATCACATGTAAGAATCTACCAAAACTTTGTCTGCATTATCCGTTTATAAAACTAGGAACTGGCGATAACCGAGGGGAATACAGCAGAACAAGGAAGCAGTCTCCACTTAACACAGTTCTTTAAGAAAGCATAAAAGTAAAAGCAATTTAGAGAAACTAATCTTTTACAAAAACACTTGCGCCACTAGTTGGTTTGTTTCCTCTTTAGTCAGTGACTGCTTAAATGAGCAGCAACACTGAGGTGGTGAAAGTAACTATATATACACACACACCAACAATTCATACACAGACCCACACTCACTATATAGTCATACAACTGTACACATGTCAATGTGTCCAATTCCCTCAGTGTGTGACACACACACAGACACAGACACACACAGACACACACACACACACACACACACACACACACACACACACACACACACACACAGACACACACAGACACACACAGACACACACAGACACACACACAGACACACACACAGACACACACAGACAGACACACACAGACAGACACACACAGACAGACACACACAGACACACAGAGTGGGGCAGTGGCTGGTGTGCCTATATTGTAACCGTGACAACTTGGGTGCTTTTCTTCTTGGTGGTTTACGAGGCTCAGTCAGGTCTTCTGGCTGCCAAAGGGAACTGTGGGAAGGTAGGTCCTCCTGCTTTTTTTTTTTTTTTTACATTTTCCTTCAGTCTTTTGAGGAGTGGCTGTGTGCAGACAAAGAGAGAGAAAAGGTCAAGTTTGTTCACCATTTGATGTCTACAGAGAACATAAGGTTTCATCAAAATCAAAAGTTATAAAAATAAAAATTATACCGTGAGGGCATGGCGATTTTAGCTTTCATCGTCCGAGACATGGGGTTTAGCAATAGCCATCTCCTCCTTGCTATTTGCAATCATCTTACACTTCTATAAAAACAGAGAAAAACAAATCAGTAAATTTCAGTTGGCACAGTTGTGCTCATAAACACCTTGAAAGAAACATCCACATTACTCACTCTTCAACATTCTTTGATTCAACTTTGTTTCTATCAAATGTGCACATTACATTATTACAGCATAATTACTCTCCAACAAAAACAGACATTAACACAGTAACCCCTTTACCTCAGTAAGCTCCTTGATGGTGTGAATGTTAGCTTGCTGTGTGACCTTCCTCTTTGCTTCCTCGATGTGGTCCAGGTTAAGGGTTGGCGTTGGTGGGACGAGACATGGGGGAGGTTTGTTAGTGATGGTAGGAAGTGGGGCAAGGGGAGGCATGGCTGCCAGGGCACCCATGTTGGTCAAGGCAGCGGTCATAGTAGCTGCTGTCATACTTGCCATAGCGGCACTCATGGTGATGTTTGACATGCTGGGCATTCCTGGAATATTGGGCATCCCCATTTGACCCATGTTGGGCATATTCGGCATGTTGGGCATCCCCATGCCCATTGGGAGAGGTAACGGTAGAGGTAAGGAGAGGGGGGTAGGAGATGGAGTGGGTAGAGGGAGCTGGAGAATGGCTTTCGGCCGAAGACTCTCAGGAATGGGAACCCCTGCCTTAGCACACATAGCAGCAGCATTAGCTTTGGCTATCTCCAGCAACTGGTCCTTATCTGAAGAAAGAGAGGGAGGGATAATGTCAACAGGGCAAAGAGAAGGAAAAAGGCCAGAATAAGCATACAAGCAGTGTAAAACAATGTATAAACTTAGAAAAATCTGAAAAACAGGGAATGTTCATAAATGTAATGTAAGGAGTGTGCATCATCCCTGTCAAATAAACAAATACATTTAAATAATTACGTCTTGGCTATGACAGTATTAGCCTTGCTAATATTATCTTAGTATAGAAAAATGGAACCATCAGGGGTGAATAACCTTAACGTTAAGTAAGTTAGCATTGTGGCTGAGGAGCTCAATGTTGTAATCATTGTAAAAATGGTTCACGTTACATTAACCAAGTAGTCCCAGAGCGCTAACGTCAGTTATGTTAAACTCAAGATGGGCTAGTACCGAAATGTTGCCTACTATTAAACTTTATATATTTTTGCAAGTTAGACAGTGTGCGGGAGTTTTCTTTGAAAACAAGTGGTATTTGGAATGACAAATACGCTAGCAAATTGCGTTACCACCTTACGTTAAATCCAACTTCTGATGACTAGCCTTCGCTCAATCTAAACAACTCAACCATATAAAGGCTAATTAAAACTTAAACCAATTAAGGTTATCATAACGCTTGTATAAGAGATTCTTACATGTGGGCATTAAAAAACTCATCTCATTTCATTTCATTCCCTCTTAAGGTGATGTGTGCATGCCTGTTAGTTACTATCAAAATGTTTTACCCAGGTCAGTGAGGCGTGGGGGAGTCTTGCTGGTGCTGCGTCGTGTCCGGGACCCTGAGCGTCGCTGTTTGCGAAGAATGAGAACTGGAGAGTGGCTGGGTTCCCTTTTCCACCTGTCCCGCCTATCAAACGAACGACTGCGAAACACCGGGCGTCTCCCTCGGCCCCTTGACCTAGACCTGCGTCTGCGATCAGAAGAACGAGACCTTGATCGCCTACTTCTGTCTCCTGACCTTTTCCTCCGGCCTGTGGAGCGGCTCTTTGATCGCTTGCTTCTGTCTGTGGACTTGGACCTCCTCCTCCCACGGGCATTGGGTGAGCGGGATCGTCTTTTTCGGGCTGGAGAGCGGGACTTGGACCGCCGGATTCTGGTTCGTGACTTGGAGCGGGAGCGTTTACGCCGCGCGGGAGAGCGCGACCTCCGTCGCCAGGCAGGACTCCGAGACTTAGACCGTCGTTTCTTCCTTTCTGATGGAGAGACAGATTCTCTTTTCCTCACAGGAGACTTGGACCTAAGAAAAGGTGAATAATAAAGACTTATTGTACACATGCACAATAACGACTTTTTAAATTACACCTTCTAGAGTGACATCATTTTAGCATAGGGTCTGGGGATTAGATGCCGTGTGTACAAGTCCCCATTTCACGAAGTCTTCAACATTTAATACCTTTTAAAGAAGAAAATTACATTATAATCTCTTTTTAGACCTACAGAGCCCCGATTTGTGATGTGGGACAGGCACATACAAACACACATACAAACCTAGACTGCTTCCTTCGAGATGTAGACTTGGATGTCGATCGTCGAGGTGAAGTTGAGCTTTTCTGGTGTTTAGAAGCCGTTTTAACTGGGGAGGAAGACACCTCTTCTTCATCTGAGCCTGCTGAACAATCTGACCCATCTGGGCCAGTGCTGGGCTCTCTAGAACCAGACCTGGACCTGGAAACATCTCGTTCATTGGATGAGCTGGCACGCGCCCTCTGTTCCTTGTCATGGTTGGGAGAAAGCGTCGGAGGCTGCTCCTGCAATGTATCTGAGGAACTGGCATCTGATGAGGGCATGGGTTTCCAGGCACCTGCATGAGACATGTTAAGACATGTTAGGCCATTTCAAGGCAGCAGTAAAAGGTGTTTTCAGACCAAATGCAAAGCCAATTTTTTACCTTGCGTTATTCGCCGGAGGCGGCTGGAGTGTTTTTTTGTAGTATTTCGCAAGTCGTGAATATTCGCCCTTACTTTAGTTACGTCAAAACATTATGTGCTAACTTGGTTCGTAGTACCCCAAGTAGCTGGAATCCAGTAACAAATACTATATTTTCAGAACATACCATGTACTCCTATTGCTTCGCTCACTTTTCTCCAAGCCCTCCCTTTTTGTTCCATCTCTGTACAGTACTGACTGGGGATTTGAGCTCCTACTTTGGAGTCTATACTTTGAACTCTATAGTCACTACAAGTATTCAATAATAAATATTCACTGCTGGTTTAAAAAGAGCAAACAAGTAGAAAGATGATATCTAGCAATTCTGATTGTCTTGGAGGCAGTGAGAGGTAGTGAGACACTAGAATTTAATGATGAGTTTTAAGGAAATATATTGGTTGTAATATTGCAATTGTGTCAATGTTACACATCAAATTGATAATACAAATAACATTTGCCAGTTTGTGGTGAATAGAAAGTTGAGTTTCACTTTTGTTAGTTGACACTCTTGGTACCTGATCAGATACAGCGATTTTAGATACAAATTAAGGAACAAAATCAATTGAAGTTTTTTGTAGTTCTCTTAAAAACAGCAATGAAGAAAGCCTGACCTGCTGTAGCTTTAAATCCTCCACTTTCTCCAGCTGTCTGCTCTGCTTCAGGAGAGGAAGACTTTATCGGTTTAACAGGAGAAGAAGATGTGGATCTGGCTGGGGAGGAGTTGTCAGACTGCCCATCACTTGACTCAGACCTGGACTTGGATCTGTTCAAGCCCACAGAGACGGATTTAGACTTTGACCTTCTTCCACTCTTCCTAGGAGATTTGGACTTCCTCTTGACAGGTAGCGGTGAGTGTGACTTTGACCGATGCCTTTGAGACAACGAGCGAGATTTGGAGCGTTTGCCAGACCTCGGTGGAGAACGATTTCTCCTGGCGGGGGAACGGGAGCGCCGTCGAGAGGAAGGAGTTTTAGATCTGGTCCGTTTGTGGGGACTTTTAGACCTGGAGCGCCGGTTGCGCTTGAGGACTACAACGGATCGTGACCGAGTTCGCCTGCCCCGGCGGGTTGACCGGGAGCGTGAGCGGCGGGATCTGGGGGGTGGTGACCTCCTACGTTTAGACAAAGATCGACTCCTGGAGCGCCTACCTCCTGCACGTCTTGCCGGTGACCGCGACCTGGAGCGACGAAGAGGGCGTCTTGATTTAGAGATGGAGCGGCGGTTTCTAGTGATGGAACGTGACCTTGAACGCCTGCCAACTGCACCACCTCGTCTAGGTGATCGGGCCCTGGAGTGGATTGTGCCTCCACGGGGACGTGACTCTGACCTTCGACTTCTCCTTGGAGACCGAGAGAGAGAGGGAGACCTGCGCCCACCACGTTTAGGGGATCGTGACACCTTTCTTTTAGGAGAGCGGGAACTTCTGCGTCGCTTTGGCGAAACAGACAATGAACTCCTCCGACGTTTAGGAGACTTCGACTTCCTTGGAGACTTTGATTTCTTCTTTGGGGTGAGGGAGCGAGAGGTGGACCGGGACTGACAGATGGCTCTCTTGGGAGACGGGGTGAGAGACTTCCTTCTAGATTTAGGGGACTGAGAGCGGGACAGAGAGCGGGACAGTTGTCGACTCTTTAAAGGAGTTGTAGACCGTTTTCCCTTAGAGGTTGACCTGGAATGGGTTCTTGACCGTTCTTTCTTTGCTGCCGCTGTTTGCCCATCAGAGTGCTGCCTGCTAGGACTAGATGTTGGGGAACGACTATGACTTGACCCAGACCTCTTAATGTCTATGCCCCTGGGAGGGGAAGGAGACCTGGACCTGGATGAATCGCGCTCCCTGTCCTTTGCCCTCTGAACTGAATTTGCCTGATCTTTCAGGCCTGGGTCATCTCTTGCGGTAGCACCTTCCTGTTTAGGGATGATGTCAGGGAGTTCCTGGGCATGGCTGAATGTACCATCAGCATGACTACCCTCTGTCTTAACATTAACTGTCACTGTCTGCGTTATCTCATCCTGGCCTGCAGAGGGGGACCTCATATCTTTTTCTGATCGATTGGCGTTACTGCCCTTCCCTCCAGATGGGGACACATCCATATCTGATATCTCCTCTTTCTTCACTCCAAGCAGTTCAGGTTTCTCCCCTCGTTTGCTTTTTGAAACCAGTTTGGACACTGGGTCTTGCAGTTCAGATGCTGCAGCAGGAGAGTATTTGCCATCAGCAGCCCCTTTCCCTACTTCACCTTCAGACTCAGAGCCTGAAGCGGAGCTGCTTTCAGATGGGGAGCGAGATGGGGATTTCTTCTCCTGCTTTTCTTCTTTCTTCCTCTTCTTCTTCTTCTTCTTGGCAGCGTGTCTTTTGTGTTTTTTGGATTTTGCATCTCCCTCCGTGTCTGCACGATCTGAGAGGAGAAGTGATGCTATTTTTTTTTTTTAACCAAATAACAGGAATAATCCATTACTTTCTAAGAAAATATGAATTGTAGTTGTGTGAAGGTCTCGTACCTGTAATTACATCCCTTCTGCACTCCTCCTTTAGCCCAGCTGGGTCTCCAGCTCCTGTAGCTGCTGCCAGTCTGGCACTACAAACACAAAGGAAAAGAAAAATTGCAGCTCTTCCTTGTTAATGTATGCATTTTGTAATGGTAATTCATGTTCAAAACCTGTGGCCAACACTTAATAATATGAAACCGGAGGAGCAAAATATATGAAATATTGACCAAATAAATGCTCACTATTACATACCTTTTGTAAGCTAACTTGAATTTTATTTAAAAAAAATAAATAAATAAGAAAAAAAGGTTTATAATACATCTACCAAGTCTCAGATAGCAGTACATTTAGTTTACACAATGTGTGTTTTAATTAAAATGGTAGTTCTTCTGACCTGGCTCTGGTGGTCCTGACAGCCCTCGGCGGCGGCGGAGGCTCTGCATCCGACTCCGCACCGGATTCTGAACTGCTTTCCTTTTCCCCCTTCTTCTTCCTCTTCTTCTTCTTGCTCTTGTGTTTTCTGTGCTTCTTGTTTTTCTTGTGGGGTGGCTCATTCCCTTCTTTGGCATTCATTTCATCTTTCTCAGGTGCCTCATCATCACCTGCACAGGGCAGCCAGTATTTAAGATTACACAAGTATTTGTCAAATCCATAACATGTACAAAACCTAAAGCAAGTTATGTGATTAGTGCTGCACTTATAATGAGTAACCTAAATTTAATGTTGATCTGAAGGCTTGTGTTGATTATCATTTTACTATGTAAAATGTCTTAAGTAGACACGGCTCGAGCCGCGCCGAAAACAAGTGCATTCTAGAAATAGAACCAATGGCTATTTTTCCACGCGACATGCAAGCGAGTTGGAAGGCAAATAGGAAAAGATCTTTATATGTCATTTTGACACAAATACATATTAATAAGTGACACAATGTTTGAAAGTCTCTAGGTTTTGACATAAATGCAGATATAAATGTAATAAAAAAAAAAAATTAGCTATTTTCAAATATCGCACCTGTCAATACGGAACGAGATATTCTGTAGCCTATTTTGCCGTCAATACTGCCGACGTTGTCTTTGCTGTAATCAAATCAGTATTTATTTATGTTTAACATGAAGTATACTACTGCTTGAGTGCAGTAAATCAATGGGAAACATACATGTGTACAGACAAGGCTAGCAGCAGCAGTGCTACAGTACAGGCCAAAAGTTTGGACACACCTTCTCATTCAATGAGTTTCCTTTTTATTTTCATGACTATTTACATTGTAGATTCTCACTGAAGGTATCAAAACTATGAATGAACACATATGGAATTATGTACTTAACAAAAAAGTGAAATAACTGAAAACATGTCTTATATTTTAGATTCTTCAAAGTAGCCACCCTTTGCTTTTTTATTAATAAGGGAACGAATTCCACTAATTAACCCTGACAAAGCACACCTGTGAAGTGAAAACCATTTCAGGTGACTACCTCATGAAGCTCATTGAGAAAAAAAAGCAAAAGGGTGGCTACTTTGAAGAATCTAAAATATAAGACATGTTTTCAGTTATTTCAAACTTTTTTGTTAAGTACATAATTCCACATGTGTTCATTCATAGTTTTGATGCCTTCAATGAGAATCTACAATGTAAATAGTCATGAAAATAAAGAAACACATTGAATGAGAAGGTGTGTCCAAACTTTTGGCCTGTACTGTACGTCAGACACGTTTCTACTAGTGCAAAGACAGAAAATACAAAGCAGCCACCACACAACACAAATGCCATGCTCACGCCACGCAGCCAGTGTGTGGCCGGCATTAGCTATAATGTTATTTTATCCAATACAGATGGAATACACATAAGCCATGGCATGATAAACCGTACTTATTTGTGTGACTAATAAGTTGTTTTGGACATCAGTATTTGTTTAACGTATTGAGTACTCACTTCTTAATTGCTTTGTAACTATCAATATCTTACAATGATGTGCTCATGCCAGCCACCAAACTAATCCTACTAGATTTTCCGCGGTAGTCTGCGTTTCCCGTGTTACACAGTGGTCGGGCATACACCGATTACGTTACCAGCAGGTAGCAAGCAAGATATGAGAACTGGGTTTGGGTCTTGTAGAATTTATTCACCTACAGATAAACTTTACACACACTGAACTGCTACGTTTGCAGCTATAACTTTACTGCTAACTTCAGACTCAACAGCAATCACACAATGACATCTGCTTGTCGTCCGGATGCACTCAGGCATTGTTTTTACGTTTATACGCTTAGGCGGTGCACAAAAACTGTATAATGGCAGGAAAAACCCTGTGGTTGTTTAACAATGAAGACAACAACTCTTCTACTTCAAGACGTCATCAAAAACTCATTTTGGACCTTATTTTTTGCAATATGCAAGGACTCTATAAAAACTTTAATGAGAGTACTTAAATATGTTAAGTTACCTAAAATGCCCATCCCTAGTAAAACTTAAAAGTGTATGTGTGTCTAGGGATGTAAAAGTGTGTTCAATATGTTCAGAAAGCACTGACAGGCTTACACAAGCTGAAATAGTTTCAAAAAGTGTAACAGTGTTCATTATATTACAAAAATATAGGCAAAACCTTATCAAAAGTGCAACTTTTAACATCAAAGGAACAAGGGTTCAGCATGTAAACAGCTTATTTGTAAGGAACATTTCCAGTAGAGCAGGTTTGAATTATACAAACCCAAACAAACATTCAAGCTAAGACAAAGAACTATATGTAAACAAATCAAAGAAGCACCACTAATTATATACTTGTTTTTCACAGTTTGCACACCGTGGTAATCCACCGTGATAATAATATTTTAAATGAAAACGGTAATTGTTATCGTCAACATTTTTATCGTGGTTTACCATTACATCCCTATGTGTGTCTTATCCAGTACTCACCTGAGGGGATGTCCAATGCACATTCCATTGTGCGGTTGTCCCTGATTTTGTAAAATGCCCTCTTAATGACACTGGCGTGCTGCACCGTCACTCAACACTGGCAAGGGAAACAAAAGGTATTGAAACTTAAGCAACAAAGAATGCAGCACAAACACAAGAGGACATATACATTTCATAGATATGCTACAGCAAAATGTAAGTAACACCATCTTGATAACTTAAACTACTAATAGGGGTTTCATCAGTCCCCATTAGCCAAGCCGAAACAAAAAACAGCCTCCAAAATTTAGCTGAATCAATATCTCTTTTAAACAGTTTGGGGAAAAAACTTAACATGCATGAAAGCAGGATTTACCACACATCTGTTGTATCAGACTACTGTTGTATTTGACCCATTTGTGACTGAAACCAATTGTCATTGAAATATCCCAAGAATATCTACAGGTTCAGGCTTGGAGCTGATCAGTTTCCAACTAATGCTGAAATGAGACAGAAAAAATAAAGATAAAACTAAATGTTGAGGTCTCATTCCCTCTCCTTCCTAAACAGTTATTGTGATAAACATTGATATCAGAAAAACACCTTCTGACCATTGTGATACTTAATGTTTCAACCACATATTGCTGTCCAACAAGAACTTAATTCTTCTGGTCAATAACTTGACGGTTTGGCTGGCAAACTAAGACAGCTCATCTCTGAACCCACAACCCCAATGCTTAGTTAAACCTACAGTATGTTGCAGCGCAAATATCGAAAGATGACAAGATTACTGAGAGGATAACAAAGTTAGCAAAAAAAAGATAACACCGATCACTCTTTGCTTTTGATTTTTTTTTGTTTCAAACATATTTATATGGACCATATATAGGACAGATCAATTTCACTTCAAAGTGATAGCAGACCGACTCAAAGTTTTACTCGGACAATATCAGGGCCTTCTGATCAAAGCGATTATTCCTTCGTTGGGTAGCTAGCTAGGTATTCAGTAATGATACAAAATAAGACCATTCTGCGCTTGACTTAAGCAAAATGGTCGTAAAGCTTACAAACATTAGCCCTGCTAACGTTACCATACAAACGTAACATGTGAGTAGCACCGCTAACATTAACGTTAGTCAGACATTAGCAATGATCCGGAATCTCAGATCTCAGTTTACTCAAAACACATGAAAGATCTATTTTTGGAAACAATTAACTTGCAGAGCAATGGTTAACGTCACTTATCCGAAAAAATTGTAATACAAAAGCATTTGAGGTTATGTAGCCAAAACATGGTGAACGTTACCGCTTCAGTCAATGCTAAAGCTATTGTTAGCCATCAAAGAAACGGTTGCCGACATGTTATTTTATATTTCAAGTAACGGTAGTTAACAAGAAGTTAGCCCATCTGTTTTAGATAAATTATGTCACAGTATTGAGTAACACATGACATCAATTATTAAAACGTATTGTTAGATCAAAGCTGCGCGAATAGAATCAAAAAAAGAGAAAAAAGTTTCAAGCAGCATCATATTAACAGACAACGCTGATTACCGCCAGGCCTCCAACGCCGTAACATTCATTCACAGATCACTACAGCTAGCTACCTAAATAATGCTTAAGTTAATAAAACAATGGCTGCACTTAAAAAAAAAATAGTATTCCCTGAAGCATTCATTGTTTTGCACGCTTAGCTAGCTAGCTAGCTACCACTTGGACAATGTTTAGGCCGAAGAGCTAAACATGATGCCTGCACGCCGCGGCCTTAGCGGCGATCCAATGCCAACTCATTCACCACCATTACCGCTAGCTAACTACTTTAGCATGCTCGTAGCTATTCAACTAGCTAGCTCAACAATTAGCTGATACATGTTTCAAAGCAAGTGCGTTCGCTCGTCACAGCTGTCCATTCTCTAGCATATCATTACCCAGTTTATATTCGGTGGATGCAGTACCTGTGTAGAAAATGCCAGATAGCTGCACCCCTTCAATGTGGGAAACCAAACAATCGATGAATATGCTAACCGTTAATGTTAGCCGACTACCTAATCCGCCATGATGGAGGAAGGTATCCCAAAATGCAATGCTGCGCGGTTTCAATGGCGGCGTCACTGTCTCCAAGGCAACTACCATAGGCAACTACACGCTCCATAGTCGCAAACTGTAGCAAATCTCCAATGCATAATCTCTATTACGTGTTTTTTTGTCTTGATGTTATCATATGTATTATTAAATGTAGTGTAAAAACACTATCTGCATTGTTTGCAGTTGTGCCTAATTTTTTTTGAGTGGAAGGGGACAATACATCTTAAAAATGTCCCTCCGCTCCGCAGTTTGTGGATGGTCTGGCAAAGCGAGACTATGGGCGTATTAAGAGAAGAGGGGAGATCTTTTTCTTTTCTTAAATAGCTACAGATTTAATGGAAATGTAATAATAACGTAAACATCAGAACAATAAATAATTTATGCCGAATTAAAGTTTTCTTGTCAGTTAGCTAATATGTCTTTACAGTCTATGCTTAATATTTGTGAATAGAAATTAAACAGCAGACCTAGCTAGCTAGCTAGTTCAAGAATACTACAGTTATAAGGATCGACATTACAGTGATTATGTAGCCTACAGCTTTTAACTGTTGGCTCAAAAGATTCACTAACAGAGGCCACGGGGGCAGCAGGGTCAGGGTACGCATAGGATTCCAACCTGATGCCAACTGCCGTAAAACCCAAAAGAAGTATTTGTGGAGACGGTGCTTTTATTCTGAAGGAATCGGATCGGAAGTCTTAAAGTTGATGCTGTAGCCGTGTATCCTGTGTAGCTCTGTCCTCAACAAGGCGAGTGAGTCTCTTCAAAGATCCTCTGTCCGTCTCTGGTCTCACTAGCAGTGTTTACTTGAAAAGTCTTTATCAGCTAAAAGACATGAAGAAGAGATTCAACATCAACCTGGACGACTCCGCTTTCTCCAAAGAAAGAACACCGGTCGGTAATTTACTAGAATTTACTTTTTTTACGGGTGCTAGAAATTAGATTTTTGTTGTAGTTTTTTTTTTTTTTAAAGCTTACCAACGTAGCAGCACAAGGGTTTTGTCAGGATAGCTTGCTAAAAACGCGAGTGATTGTTTTAACGTTGCATGTTTCATTTCATAATTCTCGACTCTCAGACAGGATTTCCATGTGATTGTATTACAGCCAAAGCCGCAGTTTCAACCTTCATCAAAAGGAGGACAAAACACCACAGCTTCGACTTCATCTTTAGCAAAGCCCGCTCCTGAGCCCATGGCCCAGCCCCTTTCCTATGCAGAATATATCGTCCAGAGTAAAAGCAATGTTGCTGCACCTACTCAGAGAGAGGGTCCCTCCAAACCGCTCAGGACTGAAGGTGCTGGAGTTACCAATCTGAGGCAAATTGAGTCCGATTCCGTGTCGTCTGCTTCAGGAGAACGTGAAACCGTTCATAACTGTGCTAAAGAGACTGGAAGTGGATCTGAGGGGGTTAAGAAGAGCGAGGAGATGCAGGTGGCTGCCACAGACCAAAAAGAGGGGAACTGTCAAAGGTCATTTCCAAGCCTGGGTCCCAAACCACTGGGGTCTGGAAGCAGCATTATTGTCAGTCCTCGACAGGTATGCATCAACATGTATGCGCCTCTTGACTTGGGCAACAGCAGGTTGCTTCCCATTCGTACATCCATCCTCTGCACATTCTTATTCCCATTCAGATTCACTAGTTTTACTCGGAAAACATAGTCTGTTGTTGATACTGATGTCCAGTGTTTCTTTATTAACTTGGAAAGGTTTGACTTAGAGCTGGGCAATATGGAGAAAATCAAATATCACGATATTTTTGACCAAATACCTCGATATTGATACTGCAACCATATTGTAGTGTTGACTATTGGTGCTTTCACAAAATATTAACACAAAATATTTACACAATGAGATTTTTTTCATCAGTAATGTGGCTATAGTGACTAGGTGGGTAAAGGCAAATAATGTAACAGTTACAACAGTCTGGTAAGTTCAGAAAATGACATCACTTTACTGTAATGCAGCCTTTAAAACCAGGAAAAGACACCACTTATGTCGTATCACGATATTACGATATCCAAAATCACGATATCGATATAATATCGATATATTGCCCAGCCCTAGTTTGACTGTTTTTAGGCTTGTTAGGTGGCTTGCTCAACAGCAGGTATCTCATTGCATATTTGTTTTTTACTAATTCAGAGGGGAAATCCCATCCTGAAGTTTGTGAGGACTGTCCCTTGGGAGTTTGGAGAAGTTGTACCAGACTATGTCTTGGGCCAGACAACTTGTGCTCTCTTCCTCAGGTGTGAGTGTGTGTGTGTGTGTGTGTGTGTGTATTTCAAAACAAGTGTTTGCATGTTAACATAGAGGAGCAAACAATGTGTGCATTGTTTTTTGCATTTTTTTTCCTGTTGTCGTGACAGTGTTATACACAATAATTTATTTTTGATGAGCAATGATTTTTTTTATATTTTTATATTTGATGTACAAAATACCTTTTTTCATATGTTTTTTTCCTCTTGTTTTTTTGATCTCATGTTGGTTTCTGGCCTGTCTTAAAGTCTTAGGTATCACAATCTCAATCCAAACTATATACATGACCGTCTCAAGCATCTTGGACAGGCTTTTACCCTGCGAGTGTTACTGGTACAAGTAGATGTGGTAAGTAAAAAGATCTTTTGTAATCAAAACATTGACTGTGACAAGTTATATTAATTTAGTGAATACTATCTGACTCTCTGTCTTCTCAGTTCCTATTGTAGTCTATTTAAACTAGTACCTATTTCTAACATAACCTTTTCCATGTTTAATTGTAATTAATTGATACAGCCTTGCAATTAAAAAGGCTATTATACTGTTCATGACACATTTAATAAATAAATAGAAAGTTAAGTAATTACAATTTTACTTTTGTTGTTCCATTTATTAATTTGCCTGTTTGTCCTATGCTTGAACATTTAGAGTGAAAAAGTATATAACTACTCTTGTGGAACACCCCAGACTCAATAGTTCAAAAACATTTGTGCTACTGTTGTGAAAACTACATTTGAACTTCTATATTTAGCTTATGCCATGGGGCTGTCCAAATTCTGTTCAAAGCTCCCTGTTACAGCAGTTCAAGACTGATACTCTCTTTCTTAATGTTATTTTTGATTTCAGCTGTTTCTAGGAGATGTAAAATAAAACCAACCTTGGAAACAGCTGGTCAGCTGTTAATTCTAGTAGCAAAAAAGTGGATTTTAAAGCAAAGTTATAACAAAACTAGAGACACAAACACCTCTACTTTTTGTAGGTTTTGTTATCGCCCAGCAATGTTATATTTAACAAAATGGAACAGCCTATAATATACACTAAACCATGAAAGGAGAGCTGTAATGTAAGCAATCCATGCAGAACTATTCATTTGTAAAGTATATATGTATGCATGGCACAAAAGAGGGCTTCACACTGTTAGGCTTCAAATAAATAATTTATTTCTCTTTTATATAAAGGTAACGTTTCGATCTACAATATCTTCCTCAGTATATCTTCCCTCAATTGACTTTGTTTCACTAACGGTAGTGTAGTTGAAGTCTGAAGTTTGCAGCTGGCCACAATTTCAGTACTGTATGTAAGAAACTATAAATTCCACAGTTGAAAAATACTAGATACTGTATATAAGACTCAGGTCAGGTTAAAAAAAAAAGTCAGGACATATGTGCAGCATACCTTAGTCCCAAGTTGCTTTCATAAATGTATTTTTTTTTTTTTTTTTTTTTTTTTATCTCAGAAAGATCCTCATCATACGTTGAAGGAATTGGCTCGCATCTGCATTATGGCTGACTGCACCCTCATCTTGGCTTGGAGGTAAGACCTGCAACAGATTGCCAAGAGGACTGAACACACAGACATAGAGGAGAATGTACTTGGAAACCATTTTAAATGTTTACTTCTCGATGATCCTTGCCTTGCCACCTAAAAAGTGTGTAATCTGTTTTTTGTTTTTTAAATGTTATAATGCATCTTTGGGTATGTAATAGCTATTTAATGTATTTTTATACTTCAAGCATGTACATATGCTGTTTTATTCTGGCCAGTATCAAGAGATGAAATTTAGCCTTTTAGCCTAACTAATACTTTTGTTCTGTTGATCAGAACATTGTGCCTAATAATAAACAAAATAAACAAACATATCTTATATTTTCTTCACGTTGTTTTGACAGTCCAGAGGAAGCAGGGCGTTACCTGGAAACGTACAAGTCATATGAAAAGAAACCAGCAGACCTACTGAAGGAGCAAGTTGAAAAAAACTATCTGTCAAAGGTCAGTAGATTCACCCGTTTCTATTTAAGATTGTGAGGTCCATTGCTATTTTTATGTAATCACATTGCCAATTTGAAAAATATGGAAGACATTTTAATATGATTGACTGAAAATGATGCAGTCACTACTTGCGTAAGTCTTGCGGTGCTTTTTTAGTCTTTGAACAATGCAGTGCTAATTGGATTGGTTTGTTTTAAGGTTACTGATTGCCTGACCACTGTGAAGTCTATAAACAAGACCGATGCCATTACCCTGCTGTCCACTTTCTCAGTGAGTACCACGACAGTGAAAAATTCCTCCTGTACTGTACTGTGCATCTTTTTATACTACTGAGATGATGAATCTTGTGCTTTTTTTTTTTTTTAGTCTGTAGAAGGAATCATCAGTGCCTCTAAGGAAGACTTGGTTCTCTGTCCAGGCCTTGGACCACAAAAAGTGAATAAAAAAATACATCTTGCACCATATGAATATACAAAAGGAAGATGGAACATTTCTCAATTTACCATGATGATATTTGTGGTTGCAGGCACGGCGACTCTATGATGTGCTGCATAAGCCCTTCCTCAAGTCGAAGACAAAAGACAGCTGAAACCTCTGACCAAGAATGTGTGACATGCTCCACACACACACACACTGAAGGAGGACTGAATGATATGCTATAAACACTCTTGATTTACTGAGGTGAATAAAGAAATGTGACTGTGAGATTGAGAATCAGCTAGGGACCCTAATCTTAAAGTCTTAAAACACACCCTTGCCTAGGGTGTGTTTTAAGACTTTATGATTTGAACTGTCTCTTAATACACCCTGATTCTATGCTTTATTGAGTTATGGTTTGATATAATTTGTTCACTGTTTAATTCATTTTTCATGAAAATAAATATTTTAATATGTGTATACAGTGTACCTTAATTCCTTTTTACAGTTACTTTCTTCTCCATAAAAACTATAAATAATTCATATATATAAAGTAGCCCATATATGAAACTTGAACATTGAAATGTAAGTGTTTGGTGAGAGAGAGGAGTAATGAAACCATACCTTGGGCTGACACTTAACTGCTGAATATGTTACAGATTTGGATTACTGATCTACTGTATATTAACTGAAGTACGGTATACATTTGTTCTTGAATGACTAAGGCCACACGGAATTCTGTAGAAACAAATTAAAATAAAATTTAGAATGTTAACACATCTCGACACCAAGCAAAAACATTCTGGTAAATTCCGCAATTTGCATTCTTGCTAATGAGCAATAGTAATATTGCTACTGAGGTACCACTTTGAATATGAAGAGCAGTAAGCTTACTCTAAAAAAGGAGTAAACTAAAAGCAGGAGTCCTTTTAAGAGTTTTCCCTCATATGTGCCAAATATAAGTGGATCTTTTTGTTTGAAGAAAAGGAGAGTACTCAGAATTTTAAAAAGAAGTAAGTTTCTATCCCATTTATTCCAGAGCGTGGTGCTGCATTTATGTGCTCCTCTGATATTCATTTACCATGTTCGGAAGTCAAGGTGTTACACTTTTACTTTGAGTTCTTTGAAACAAGATGTCAATTTGGCTGTATTAAAGGGCACTTTAAACATAAAATTGTCTATGGTGGCAAAATTAGGAAGAAATGTGTGCACAAATCTAAAATGATAAAACCAAACGAATAAAAAATATATATTTAGTGGAACGCCAAACATTTGCCATATGATGCAGTTCCATATCTGCCAATGTTTTTTAAAACGCTTACATAATCGCGTACAGAACTGTACAGAAATCGTAGACAGAAACTCACGAGCCATGTTTTTTGGTCTCGAATTATATTTCCGATATTTCCGACAGCACGTGAAGGCGCGGTAACTTAATCTGACGTCAAAACAGGAAGCATTCGTTCAACGTCAGTTGAAACGTTGTGATGATGATTTTACCGCTCATTTCACAAAAGTAAACGTTTATTTTTTACCTACAGATGCGCCGTCTTATCTCGTGAAAATGTTTAACTAGTTTATTTTAGGAAAACTAAACCGCAGGCCAGTCGAAACGACCACCGTCAGACATGCAGACTGAGAAAGAGAACGAGAAAGAGGGTGATGCATCTGTTGAAGAGTATGTTGCCCTGTCTAATTTCACTGGAAGTAGCAGCGACCAGGTTAAAAACCCACAAAGACGCATTACAGTGTAATAACCTTTACCGGAAAGTTGAAAGTCGGGTGGGTAGTTCTGACTGTGCTGTTTTGTCCCGCAGCTTTGTTTCAGCAGTGGGGACAGGCTGCTCGTCCACGCCAAGCCTTCATCAGAGTGGTGGTGGGCAGAGTTGCATGGGGTCAGAGGTTATGTCCCTGCCAGCTACCTGCGCCAGGATGCTGCTGCTGAGGAAGAGGAGGATGAGCACACCTCTCTGGAGGACCAATGGCAAGATGAAGAATACTTCGGCAGTTATGGGACACTGGTTAGAACCTTTAAAGGATCATACTGTTTTGCATGTCACAGCTAGAGATGTTCCGATACCGATATTGGCTCCGATACTGCCTAAAACGCTGGTATTGGTATCGGGAAGTACTGGAGTTTATGCACCGAACAGATACCACGTAATAAAGCCCTAAATAAAATCTACGTTAAAGTAGTTTATTTATGTTCTTTTTCCGTTATAAGTGACTGTCAAACTGGATAATAAAAGAAAGTTCTACCGCATTCATTGTTTGTGTTCGTTCATGAGAGTTTAACCTGAGCCAGACTGACAACAAAGATAGAAATCATATCACATCCATACAGGGATAGTAGTATACAGTTGTTAAAACATAATAAAATATATGACACACTGGTTACGGATCAGTACTCGGTATCAGCCGATACGCAAGTTCAAGTATCAGTATTTGTATCGGGAAGCAAAAAATTGGTATCGGACCATCTCTTTTCACAGCCTAATTATCTATGCATAAGACTTAACATAAGACTATGTATACTGATTTTCAGCCCCCCATGAATTTTAGGATGGTAGCTATAAACATCAACATGCAGAGACCTGAAACTCACTTGAGTTTGTCAAAGTGATTTTATCCTTGTAATGTTAATGTAATGCAGTTGTTATAAGGCACTATTATTTGGTGGTGTTCTTAAGGACTACTTCAGAGATTTCAGATAGTTGCAGAAATGCATTACATTTATAAAAAAAATGTTTCCAAACAATCAAACCCAGAATATATATGTAAATTAAATGTAAAACGCTGCTGTTCATCTATTGACTTTCAAACTTGCCCTGCTGTATTACGATGATTGTTAATAGTTTATTTAAATTCCCATTATTATTATACCACTACCCTCCTTCTTCCTGGGGCAAAAAAACTAAAGCTGTGATGGATTACCTTTCGACCGAGTTTTCAAGTATCTGTGCAGTGATTGTCATCATGTACTGCATTAAATGCAATGGCTGCCTGGGAGGTAAATTTAAGGCATGCTTTGAAAAATAATTGTCAGATGTTGAAAGTACCGGTATGCACATTTTTGAATTAATGGGCAAAACTACTATGGAGACCCAAATAGGGCTGAGCGATATATCGATATTATATCGATATCGTGATATTAGACTAGATATCGTCTTAGATTTTAGATATCGTAATATCGTGATATGACATAAGTGTCTTTTCCTGGTTTTAAAGGCTGCATTACAGTAAAGTGATGTCATTTTCTGAACTTATCAGACTGTTGTAACTGTTCGATTATTTGCCTTTACCCACTTAGTCATTATATCCACATTACTGATGATTATTTATCAAAAATCTAAGTGTGAAGATATTTTGTTAAAGCACCAACTGTCAACCCTAGAATATTGCTGCAATATCAATATCGAGGTATTTGGTCAAGAATATCGTGATGTCTGATTTTCTCCATATCGCCCAGCCCTAGACCCAAAGTGTTTAATATTAAATAAATAAGATAATTTCATGTAACCTGAATCACAACAGCATTTTTCTCAATGACCATTTTATTTATTCCACTTTTTATCACACAGTCTTTGTCTTTCAATCACGGCAAACTAGGATGTGATTTGTTGTTGTTGTCATAAACAATTATTAGATTATTTTGAAATGTCTTCCTTTTTTGTCTGTAATTATTTGAAATATTATTTATTCATGATCTCATCTTTCTTTGTAACCTTTGGGTGTCTGTAAAAGAACAAGCATACAACATGTGTCATGACTTGTCACACTGATAGGTCATATTATCCTCATATCACATCAGTTATTTTACTTTATTAGTTCTTTTTTTTAATCACACAGAGGCTTCATTTGGAGATGTTGGCAGATAAGAGTCGCACTGAGGCGTACCGGAAGGTTATTGTCAGCAACAGCGCTTCTCTGAGGAGTAAGGTGGTGATGGACCTCGGCTGTGGGACTGGCATCATCAGCCTGTTCTGCGCTCAGCTGGCACAAC
The DNA here is from genome assembly GCF_004354835.1 of Perca flavescens. Lineage (NCBI taxonomy): Eukaryota > Metazoa > Chordata > Actinopteri > Perciformes > Percidae > Perca > Perca flavescens. The sequence goes on along the minus strand of NC_041341.1, from coordinate 23,137,814 downwards.
CCTCAGAGGTAATGTAAACAATGTGGCTGGTGGGGAAGTTATTCGAACACCGAGGCTCTTTCACACAAACACCCAGGTGGCTGGTAAAGCAGTCTACAGTGTACAGACAGTTTGGCTCAGATCATGAGGCATATATTATCTCAAAACATTCAGGGAATGTGCCCTAAATTAACCAATTTTTGGTTGAGTATTTTTGACACCTTGAGCAGAGCCTACGATCGCACTATCCCCCCTAACCCTTTGTCAGCCATTTTCGGTATTTCCTCTGATGCTGACCTCCCTGTTGCACTAAGGCGGGCCCTGGTGTTTACATGTCTGGTAGCCTTGGAGACTGATCTTGCTCAACTGGAGGCTCTCCCGCCCCCCTACACACGACCGTTGGATGAAAGAGGTGCTCGACAATTGGAAGCTTGAGAAGTTCAGATATTTTCTGAAAGGCTCTATGGCGACATTCCTAGAGACATGGAACCCTTTCCTAGAACTCGTTGACTCCCTCAGTTTATCTCCTGACTTGGAGGACTGAGGGCCTCCTGGACTACTCTACTTGACTCCTCCTCCCTTTTTTGTTTTGTTATTGTTGTTTCTTGTTGTTTTTTGTGTCATCTCCTCTCTTCCTGTATCTCTTTTAATTTGTCTAACTTTTTCACTTATATCTTTTGATGTTGTGTGCCCCTACTGGTGTGTGTCCATCAGGTTTGTGGGTGGGTATGGGAATTGAAGGGAAGTGACACACTGTGTCACTTCCCTTCACTATGCTTTGTTCACCATGGACTGTACTGTATTGTGAAAACACATGTTGTGAAAATTGAAATGAAAAAGTTCAAAGAAAAAAAAAACATTCAGGGAATGAATTAGAGCTTTCTAATCTTGCCTGGCATGTGCATACACACACAAACAGTGCTCTAATTGAAATACTTAAGGTTTAACCCCAAGATGTTTTAGAACATTAGAACAAATTTGCATAAGGTAACACTCAAATATAATGGCAATTTGCATACTGCAATTGCATAACCCTTAACCAAAAATGGAGTTTAAACTCTGAGTGCAACTCAAATCATAACAAAATTCCCAAGAAAAAATAGCCTGAAATATGAGAAATGTCGTGATGTCTATATCATGTATCAAACTACTCCGTTTACTCACAGGTACACTGTATATAAAACATTGGTGTACCTATACTCCCATCTGCTGGACAAGGAGTGTTTCTTTCTACCTAAACAGCATGATGTATCTGTGGTATTGTAGGTGTATGCTGTGGAGGCGAGCTCCATGGCAGAGTATACCAGACAGCTGGTGAAGCAGAACGGCTGTGAGCAGGTGGTCACGGTGCTCCAGGGACGCGCTGAGGAGGTCGAGCTACCTAAGCAGGTGGACGTCCTGGTGTCTGAGTGGATGGGAAACTGCCTGCTGGTAAAAATGACACTGCCATTACGAATAATACAAGATATTGTGTGAAGATTTGTTCTACTTTAGATGCTTTATCTCTGTATTATTTCAGTGTTATTGGATTGATTGGCTCTTCCACTCTCAGTCCCATTTAGGTTTGAATATACCACATTGTGTTTCCTCTGGTCTAGTTTGAGTTCATGGTAGAGTCAGTTCTGCTGGCCAGGGACCGCTGGCTTAAGGAAGGCGGCGTGATGTGGCCCTCATCAGCGGCCCTCACCCTGGTGCCATGTCAGGCCAACAGCTATTATGCAGAGAAGATGGCCTTCTGGGAGCAGCCCTACGGCCTGGACTTCACTCCTCTTCAGTAAGTCAACTTTTCTCACTGAACATAACATTAACCTGTCTCACTTATATATATTTTTTTTACATACTTAGATTTTCTACATCGAACAAGGTCACAATATTAAATATCATTTTTAGTAGACATTTAAAAGAGACAAATCTCATATGTGAAGTTTAAACATTTAGCATAATAGTCTGTGGTGCCAGGTAGTGATGTTAGATATGGTTGGGATGGCAGAGTAGAAGCTACATGTATGGCAAGCCATTTAACCATTTAACTTGTAGTACAATTAAAGTCAAATTGGGCATGTGTCATATGTGAGCAACACGTGTTTATCAGTCACAAAAGTACTTTGTTTTATTTGAATAAACTTTGTATGTAATGACTCTTCATGCCACAAATCTATACTGTATGTCAAACACAGGTTGATCTGTTGACTCAATAATGTAAGTACAAGTAACTTTTTTCGCACCAATTACATTGTTCAAAAACACATTTCTTTATTCTTAACATACATCCCTCATTCTGCAGGTAGTAATTGTGTTTTCAAAATAGATCCAGTGTGACTGATCCACCAGCATCTTAGGCAGCGACTTTGTATTTCTGTAAGTTGCCTTGTGTTGCCCTGAAACATTAACGTTGACCTAAACAGCTAATTGGTATTTAAACAGCATAAGAAGAAATAGTACATTGACAAGATAATCTTGTGTCAATGGCCATTTGCTGGCTTTCTTGGAAGCATTCAACCACATCTCATGGAGTGTGTTTACATGCACCACAGGATCCCGGGTTTGAGTCTTATCCTGGATAGAATATTCATGCTATGGCGTTTACATGGCATAGTAAGACTTAATATTGTGACCAAGTGACTGTGATATTATGTTGTGATAACATATGTACCAATTTCTTACTTTGAGAGCGTACACACAGCGAGGTGCAGATCAGTGTGAGCTTCAGTGTGGCCTCACATTGCCAGGAGGGTCTGGCTAATCCACACAGCATTCTGGGATGGGAGAAAAACGTGCTCTGGTTTATTTGCGTTTCTTTAAACCAATCACAATCATCTTGAGCGGCGCTTGTTTTGGTGGAACATGTGTACGTTCAGAAGTTGTTTTAGTTGTGCAACTGAAAACTCAGATTGGACAGATAGTCTAACTAGCTGTCTGGATTTATCTTGCAGAGATCTGAGGAGCAGTTAACCATAGTAGTCCTCATAAATTCACCAGAGTTTAGAATGCCAACACAAAGAAAGCGGATGGTGACAGATATCCGGCCAAAAATTAGGAATATCCGGCGGAATTTCCGGCGGCAGCAGAATAATCCTGGGAAATGAAACATATCGATATAGACTAGTTTCAATGCAAGTCCAGTACACTGTGCTTTATTCGCCAACGTTTTCGGCCATCTTGCCTTTATCAGGGTGGTGCCTGAGGCTGTTCATAATTTCCTTATATACAGCGCACTGAACGGTCATAATATCGATATATCACCTTAGATACCATGAATACAAAATTCATCTTTTTCTTCAAACATACTATTTTCAAAATCTCCATATCCTTAGTTCATACAGAAACTTAAATTATCCACACAAATACAGAGTACATCATTACAATCAACGTTTTACATCATTCCCCAACAGATACTAGGACCTTTTCATTCTAACCCATCAATAGGGAAAAAGGTTGAACATCAGTTTCTCAGTTCAAGTAAATAAATCCTGTATTCTATCATCCCAATTATTCAAATGTGTATCTATAGTGTATCTAAAGCACTTAATATTTATGAATAACCCTGACTAATGTCAAGGTCCCTCTACGTTTTAACTCAATACATTCATCAAAGAGCTACACTTCCAGTTCTTCTCAAAGCCATCCTGTTGAAGAACATATATTTCAGAAGTCTCAACAGAAATGGCTTTAAGTCTAATTCCTCATTTATCCTCTTCTCTAAATCTCCTCATCTCTTTGACAAACATACTTTCTCAATACACATATATTTCAGGTAAGAGAGTGGACAATTCATTTCCATAAAAGGTGCTGCAACTGAATCTCTTTTTTTGGTACTTTTATGTTACTCTAGTCTTTGTTTTAATTATCTTATCACTTTTCCACCATATCCTTTTTCACAAGGACATGTTAAAAGTAAATTACACCCATTTAATAGCATTAGATTACTCCTCTGATTTGTATGTTTTACCTGTGTGGGTGGTTGAACCAAGATTGTCTAGTTGTGTTGTTACATTGTGCACAAGCCCCGCATTTATAGTTTACATATGGGATTGATGTGAAGGGCATTGGGAATGTACCAACTTGTCTCTTACACTTTATCCTCTTTTGAATATTACTTTATGTTGTATTCTATATCTTAGTTATCTTCTTATAATCTTATATTATGTGTGTTTAAATTGTATTTGTTATTTTCTCTTTCTAGTTATAAAAGATATCTGTTTTATGTTTTTTTAATTGAGTTTTATCTCTGCAGGCGCTTGGCACAGCAAGAGTTCTTTACCAAGCCAAAGTTTAGCCATGTCATTGAACCTGATGACTGCCTCACTGCTCCCTGTGATGTCCTATGCCTGGACATGTACACTCTGCAAGTCAAAGACCTGGAGGTACTGTTTCTGTTGCTTTTAATAAGGAATTGCTCCACTCCACACAAGTTGGATTGTGTAACTAATAGAGCCCTATGTTTCCTTTCTCAGGAAATAAAGGGTCAGTTTCATTTTTGTGTGGAAAAGTCTGGTGTTTTCCATGGATTCACCTCCTGGTTCACTGTTCATTTCGAGAGCCTGGAGACGGGAGGTGCAACAGTGGAGCTAAACACCGGACCTAACTCACAGTAAAACAGCCAAATCACTTACTAAGGCTAGTTTATTGACTAACAGCAGTGCTCCTGAGCCCTTTAAAAGACCATACAGATTATTTAAATAATCATAATTTGTGAGTTGCAACGAATACTTTCTAAACAATTTTATATGCTTAAATGTTAGTCTAAAAAGGGTCAAAAACTGCAGTGCATGACAATATTAAGTAGACTCTTTTCTCTTCAGGCCAACACACTGGAAGCAGACTCTGTTCATGCTGGACAGGCCAGTTAGTGTGTATGCAGGAGACTCTATCAGTGGAACCATTCTCCTGCGCAGGAACCCCTTCTGGAGACGCCACATGACCATTACCCTGCACTGGAGCATTAACAGCAACAAAAAGGAAACAGACAACTGCCAGGCAAACATTTAATCTTCACTTTGTACTCTCCTTATCTAATGCATTAACTATGCCCAAGTGGTGGTAGATTGCTTAATTCTCTTTACAGCATTGTGGTTACATTTGTGACTCTCATGCAATGTGACTTTGTTCAAACATTAGCCTCTCAAGAGTCCTAACTTGACCTGTAAGTTGTAAATGGTATCCTTAGAGTTTTTTTCTCTTTGTCCATAGGTTGGGACAAAGAGTTTCCCCATGTGGAGGTGACAGATTCTCCGTCAGCCATGGAGATCCACAGGAAAACAGTCTAATAAATCTTCTGTTGAGTTTAGGGTCATCAGCGGGGAGCTGCTGCTGACTGGGAATAAAGTGTGACGCCCAAAGGAAGCTCATCTGACAGGACATGTAGTCCTAAAATGTTAAGCCTGATAACTACAGGCCCAGGTGATACGGCACACCATGAACCATGTTATAAGGGCTGATTAACAAAGAAGTTACATGCTAAGAATGAACTGTGTAGCATTACTGTAACTTTGACTTGAATGCTCATTGGGCTAGGTGGAATAAGATGCTTTACAGAAGACAATGGTTGATAATTGAAACAACAAACTGTTTTCAACAGATATTTGTGGTCTCAAGGTGCAACAAAAGAAATGGTTCAGTCCTCCACAATATGCTTTTATGTGTATTTTTTTTTTTACTCTGTGTAATTTCTTCTGAGTGCTATACATGAAAATAGGCTTGTATGGGTAAAACTACAACAACACATTAACTATGAATTATAATAGAGATACTTTTTTTCTATATTTAAAGATTAGAGTGAACAATGTACGCCACTGAAACGTTACAAGTGTTAATTAGCCTCGGGGGCTAAAAGAGCAACATTGTGGTACTTACAAAGATATTCATTGAAAATTAAATTAATTATTTTAAATAAAAAATAACTTAATACAAATTGTACAAATTAACAATTGGTGAACTAATGATATAAATCACATAACAGTATTTTTTTGTTGTTATTCAACTACAAATTTGCTCTATCTGTCCCTTTTTCTTATCATTTGTAAATTGTAATTGTAAACATATAACTTTTCAATAATTGTATTCTTTGGGATTTTTTTTTCGAAAATTACATCAACATGACAATACTGTCCAGCATTTGTTACAATCTGCTATGGCAGAATAGTTATGCCACATTTCTTGGTTAAAGACCATTTTTGTCTGTGTGGATGCACTCCTCTTGGTCATGGCTCTGTTTTACTCTTTGCTTTTGCTCTGGAGCGTGTGTTGACCTCTGAGGATAAAGGCTGAGCGGATAAGGATTCAGAAGGAGGAGGCCTGGAGAGCGGGACAAACAAGGGAGGTTTAACAACTTTGTCTTTTACCTCCTTTACCACACTTTTATTCCCTTTCTCTCGTAAGTGTTTATCACAGTGGTTCACAAACGTATCCAGCCTGGCAAAGGTCTTGTTGCACACTTTGCAGTGATAAGGCCGCTGTCCTCTGTTGAGGCGTATGTGCAGTCTGATGTATGATGATCGTACAAAGGTGCGACAGCAGACGCCACACTTGAGATCCTCGGGGCTACTCTGTGTCTTCTTGGGCTGGTTGAGTGCTGGTGCTGACACTGGTTTTGCCTGTGCCGGCGCTGGTTTGCTCTGCCCAGACGACTCCTCGGCCTTGTGAGAGAGCAGGCGTGACAAAGAGCGAAAACCCTCCCCACACAGCTCACACTTGTATGGCTGCTCCACTGTGTGTAGACGGACGTGTGCCAGGAGCCCAGCCTTCTGTGTGAACGACTTGTCACAGTAGGTGCACTTAAAAGGCTTCTCGCCTGTGTGAAGCCGGCGGTGGGTCTTCAGATGCGAGGCGCGGCCGAAGGTCTTACCGCACTCTGGGCATTTAAATGGCCTGTCCCCGCTGTGGATCATCTTGTGTGCCACCAGGTGGGAAGCCTGATGAAAGTGCTTGCCACAAGTGCTACATCTGAACTTCCTCTCCTTGTGAGAGGCGAGGTGAAGGGCCAGGTGGGCAGAGGAGATGAAGGTTTTGGAGCACAGGCTGCAGCTGTGAGGGTCCAGGCGGATGCGGCGACGCCCATTTGGAAGGCTGCTGCCCGCCTGGCAGGATGGACATTTGGAAGGACTGACTGCTTTGTGCACACGCTGCTGTTTAGGATGGGCTGAAGTGCTGCTTGAATCCGAGTCAGGCTGTAAAAGGATGCATCCACAGTCTGAGCAGTGCTCAGTCTGTTGGTCGTCGTCACTGGTTTTATCTAACATGGTGCAATCTACAACCAGAGTGGGAGGGATCGAGGGCTTTTCATTCTTTGACACATCATAGGCACCATCTGAAAGGGATTAAACACATGAGTTATGCTTTACAGTGGTGGTGCTGAGGGTAGACATGCATCATACAAAGCTGCGTCCTGTCAGCTTTATTACTGTTAAAATATTCTAAAGGCTAAATCACGTATTCTATTATCTTTCTATTACTTCCTCGTTACTGACGCCATACTGTTTGTGAGTGCACGACATGATTACGTGCATCAATGTGAACCGGTCAAACCGCCATGCTAACATAAAAACCAGAAATACACTACCTCTAGCATACATGACAACAAAGATGTATTGTAGGCCGTGCTTCGCCCTAAACAATAAAGGCTATTCGATACGAGCAATGGCACATGAACAAAAGGTTTGACATACCTTGATAATTCTTCCTAATAAAATGCGCATGTGTTGAAAGTAATTGTCTTGTAAACACAGTTAAATATCACAATAACGGCCAGATGCCAACGGGATGCTCCGTATTTCATGTCGTGCGTTTTTCCCGTAGCTGCCCGGTTTTACCGATGACGAGCTGGGCTGCAGCATCATCTAGCGATTGGCGGTATAATATCATGGCTAACTGTGACTGGGTGTGATGTCGGAGAGTCACAGTGCTGGCACAAACTCACCAATAAAACCCAACATCCGAACTAAATTGAAATGAATAATCCACAGCGAAGGATTGCCTTAGTAATCCAACATTAAACCGCTGTGTGCATATGACACACGATATGTGGCCGACAGTGCATTTTCGTTGTTAGATTTACAGTTTGGTGGTTATTGGTAATCAGTGGGCTGAGAGGAAATACTTGTAGCCACTGACAACTTCCGAAACCTCGAAGTTTCGTTTCACTGGCGATGTTAGAAGAAACGGTCTGTGATTAGGTTGTTGCTGCACTAAGTTTCGTTTCACTGGCGATGTAAGAAGAAACGGTCTGTGATCAGGTTGTTGCTGCAATAAGTTTCACAACTGACTTTGTGGAAAACGAAAGTGACAAGCGTTTGTGCCTGGAATCGACGTGTTGGGGTTGGACATCAGCATCCTTTTTAAACAGCGAACTGATTTAATCAGTCTCTTTGGCAAACTTGGCAACAACAGAACTGACGCGATCGTTCTTCACAAATATGACTGAGGTAGGCCTTCACTCGTATAGTTCATTATTACCATCTTTGAGTAAATGCTATAAAATAACATACATATGTTTAATAATATATTATTGGGGGATGCATACCAGGAAAAGGAAACAATTTGATGCTATTATACAGTATTCAGCAGCAGTATTTAATAAATTATGTATTTATTCTTTTGATCATTTCCTGTCATTGGCGTTATGGGGTATGGAGTCAGAGAGCTCCCCTGAAAAAAAAGAAATATTGATAGCTATTTTTGCCTCTATCTTCATCATGAGTCATGCGTAACATTGTTGTGTGGCTAGGATGTATTTTACAGTGTGATGTTATTTTGTGAAAAATATATAACCCTGTAAAAAAGGAAGCATCTTCACATGCAACCATAGACTAAGTGCTACACACTCAATCTCGATCTCTCTCTCTCTGCTGCATCTAGCCAGAGCTAGGATGTGTGTGTGTGTGTGTGTGTGTGTGTGTACCCGTTTTACTATATTCGTGGGGTCCAAAAACCGGGGACTAAAGTATACTTGTGGGGTCTGCATATGGAGCTAAATCAGGGCCAAATGTTTTGTTCATTTGAAAAAAATATATATAGTTGAAAAAATAAAGCTTGAAATTGAAAATTTAAGTTTTGGTCAAAACTTGGAAAAAATAAAACCATGTTTTCAAACTTAAAATAAGTGTACCAATTTTTCTTTCAGTTTGAATAAAATATAGATTAAATTCTGGAATTATTTTGAATAAATTATAAATTTTCATTTTTCACTTTAAGATTTGTTTTCAGTTCCACATTTCATGTTTTCAGATTCAAAACTTATTTTTTTTACCTTCAAATCTTTTTTTTTTTTTTTTCAAATCTTTTTTTTTTTTTTCGTTTTCAGATCTGTTTTTCACTTTCAGATAATTTTTTTTTGGTTTCAGACTTTTGGCCCTGATTTTGCGTGGGGGCGTGGCTTCAACTCAGAGGGGCGTGGTATTATGAGTGACAGCCTAACAACGAAGGCAGAAGACTCCTCTGTCATGTTGACTTCAGGAAATGGTGTTACTGTGAGAACTATGACTGAATGCTTTCTATCCACTATATACATGTAATGTTTACTTAATAAACTGATGCAAGTGACAAAGTTCCATTTAAAAAATTGTATTGGACAACACATGGTACCAATTACACTATAAGAGCAATAAACTGATTGTGCAGTTCGGCAGGAACAATGACTTCTCCCACTTCCATGTATGACATTGAATGTAGCACCACAGTATTCACTCGGCAGTCAGCATAGCGTCCGCTCCGCCAAGGCAACCTGCTGGCCCAGCCCACAGGTAAGACATGTGAAAGATATTAGCCTTTTTGAATAGATACTTTGGGACATTATCCCCGCAGTAGCATTTTTTTTGTCATTAACTCCTAAAAGGAAAATAGGTGGACAGCTGGAAATGAAGCATCACTAGCACAAAAGTTAGCATTAACTAACGTTAGCTTCACACTAGCTGGTGTTTTTACACCAATTTCAGTGTCCAGCTCAAGTTTTTTGACTTTAACGTGTAGTGGTCTTTGTTAACCTCTGTTTGTCAGAATGACCATAACTCGACAGTGGCTGCCTGCAGCCGTACAGCCTTATAAATGTAAAACATTATAGATAACTAACATTGCTAGTGTTACCTTTTCATGGTTAGTTTAAACAACATAACTTGTCCTGGTCCGCTTTGTTAATCAATCAATCAATTAAAGCTTTTATTACGGATATATTTTGTAAGGCCTAACTGTCATGCTGTTAAATGTAACGTTATAGTGTAAAACGTAATTTATCAGGCCAGAGCATTAATGTAAAGTCATATTTGTCTACTCTATAAAAGGAGACCTTCTTCACTGCAGCCAGTGTCAAGTTATGGTCATTCTGACAAACCGAGGTTAACAAAGACCAATACACGTTAAAGTAAAAAAAACTTGAGCTGGACACTGAAATTAGTGTAAAAACACCAGCTAGTGTGAAGCTAACGTTAGTTAATGCTAACTTTAGTGCTAGCGATGCTTGATTGCCAGCTTTGTCCAGCTGTCCACCTATTTTCCCTTTATGTGTTAATCACAAAAAAAATGCCACTGAGGGGATAACGTCGCAAAATATCTATTCAAAAATGCTAATATCTTTCACATGTCCTACCTGTGGGCTGGTGCCAGTGAATACTGTGGTGCTATAAGTCATACATGGAAGTGGGAGAAGTCATTGTTCCTGCTGAACTGCACAATCTGGCACAGTTTATTGCTCTTATAATGTAATTGGTACCATTTGTTGTCCAAAACATTTTTTTAAATGGAACTTTGTCACTGGCATCAGTTTAAGTAAAAATCACATGTATATAGTGGATAGAAAGCATTCAGTCATAGTTCTCACAGTAACACCATTTCCTGAAGTCAACATGACAGAGGAGTCTTCTGCCTTCTTTGATAGGCTGTCACTCATAATGCCACGCCCCTCTGAGTTGAAGCCACGCCCCCACGCCAAATCAGGGCCAAAAGTCTCAAAACGAAAAAAAATATCTGAAAGTGAAAACAGATCTGAAACCGAAAAAAAAAAAAGATTTGAAGCCGTAAAAAAGATTTGAAGCCGTAAAAAAGATTTGAAGCCGTAAAAAAAATAACTTTTGAATCTGAAAACATGAAATGTGGAACTGAAAACAAATATAAAAGTGAAAAATGAAAATTTATAATTTATTCAAAATAATTCCAGAATTGAATCTATATTTTATTCAGACTGAAAGAAAAATTGGTACACTTATTTTTAGTTCAAATACATGGTTTTATTTTTTCCAAGTTTTGACCAAAACTTAAATTTTCAATTTCAAGCTTTATTTTTTCAACTATATATATTTTTTTCGAATGAACAAAACATTTGGCCCCGATTTAGCTCCATATCTGCACAGCCTCGTGGGGACCAAAATGCTGGTCCCCACGAGTTTAAAGGGCTGTTTAAGGGTTAAGACTTGGTTTTAGGATTAGGGTTAGAATTAGGTTATGGTTAGGGTGAGGGTAAGGGTTAAGGTTAGGCATTTAGTTGTGATGGTTAAGGTTAGGGTAAGGGGCTAGGGAATGCATTATGTCAATGACAAGTCCCCACAAAGATAGTAATACAGACGTGTGTGTGTGTGTGTGTGTGTGTGTGTGTGTGTGTGTGTGTGTGTGTGTGTGTGTGTGCTCTTTAAGATCCCATGACATGCTGCTTTTTGGATGCTTTTATATAGACCTTAGTGGTCCCCTAATACTGTATCTGAAGTCTCTTTCCTGAAATTCAGCCTTAAGAATTACAGTCACAGAAAATGGTGTGGATGCGCAATACACACATGTATTCTGGGCAGTGTTGGGCAAGTTACTTCCAAAATGTAATGCATATTGTTTACTAGTTACTGTCATTATTAATTAGTTATATTACAGTTCATATTATTTTGTATTATTAATCTGAATCTGCAAAGCTATAACATAAGTAGTGCCCATATTATGAAAAAATACACTTTCTGGAAAACGGGCCATTTCATCTAAGCCCTGGCTGATGGAAGTACCGGGAATAGCTGCGTTAGCCGAGAGCTCGCTAAGCTGGACAGAAATCTGCAGTCCCTCCTTGTTCCCTCCAGTGACTGTTGTTGAGGCTGCTAGCCTCCAGCCTGACCCTGTCCCTGCATCTACTGGCTTCAGGCCTGTGTGCCAGGGGCTTAGGGTGGATCTGCTTCACCTCCAGCCAGCCACTCCTAGTCCTGACTCCCAGCCTTCTGAGTTCCTGTCACCTGGTCCTACCACTGTCCAGGAATCACAGGAGTCTCCATTCTGGGGTACACGATTGGCTTTCAAGCCAGTCGGAAAGAGGCGACGGTCTAGGAAACGGCAAAGTCCTCTGTTTAATCCTGTGCCAGCAGCAGAGTCCGTTTCCACGCCTGCAGCCCAGTCGCCCGACGCCACCTGCACCCACGCCTGCATTTGGGTCCCTGCTGAAAACGTGACAGTTCTTTTGTGTCTCTGACGCTTCCACATGCATACAAACTTTTGAAAAAAAAACAAACATCCATGCTGTTTTGAGTGAGATATGGTTTCTGAATGTGTCCTGCCCATTGATATATATATATATATATATATAATGTATGATGGACCAATAGACCCCGTTGCTCTGGACGGAGACCAGTGAAGGCTATTATAAGCACTTTTCCGTTGATCTCTTCCTTTACTGCGCAGCCTCCAACTGACAGAGACAACGTAAATGTGACGTGAGCAATGTCTGAAAGTTGTAAGTCTTCTGGTAGCTGTGCCAAGAGAAATCTCAATCATTTCCAATCTTACAGAGACGGAGAGTGTAGGTATGTAAGGAGATAACATAAGCACAGGCTAATTATTGCTAACTAACATGCTAGTTAACATTCGTAATTAAACCTAAATAGCTAATATAAGTTGAAACTGCCTGCGAGCTTCTCCTGTACTATACGGTAATTCCTCTACTATGCAACAGTAAGTCGTGTTGTTATGACACAATCGTTAGCGTATTTTTACAACAACATCTGCTACGGAGCTATAACGTGAGGTACAAGGTAATGGAGCCTTTTATACATTGTCGTGTTTCTTTAGAATTAAACAATGGACAAATAGAGTCTTTAAACACTTCAGATGTAAAGTTATTCGCAGTCAAGTGATGTAAAAAAAAAAAATGGCGGTTAGTGGAATGCTAACAGGAGGTGATACCTTTGTAGCAACAAAATGGCGCCATCGGAGGTTCGAGTTCTGAAGCAAAGGTTACCCCCTTGGTCCTGCCTTATGGTCCTGCCTTCAGTCTCCGGGTGAGCTGTTCAAAATCGCACGGCTTGTGACGTCACAAGCCGAAACGAGCTGGCTAACGCAGCCTAGCTCGTAGCGTTAGCGCTAGCATGCTACCTCATTCTCAATAGCAAAGCACTGCTACAACACACACAAGTTCACCATAATCTACAAAAGAATTACTTACATGTGTGCCCTCATTTAGAAGTCTCCCAGCTAATCCTGCCTTGTAACTGACCGAAGTTGGAGAAACAGCTTTTCTTTTACTTCTATGGAGCTAGCTAGCTGACTTGATCTACATCTGAGCTACTGGGCATGTGCGAGTGCAATGAAAGATAGTACAGAAGAAGAAAAGAGGTCTCACTCTGTAGCTAAAACAGAGACCAGATGACTCTGAATTGTGGTTGACTAGAAGTAGCCTAATAAGTAGGAGAAAATGAAAATACTCAATTAAAAGAACCTTACAATTGAATTGAAGTAGCCTATGGTATAGTTAGGCTACTTTCCACTGCTGATAAAATGTAATGATATTACGTGAGGCAACAATAAAGGTGCTCTAAGCAATGTTAGGTGACGTCACTTCTTGTTGACGTACGAAGTGAGGCTAGTTCGCCCCTCACTCCTCCTCATCCCTTCCTCTCCCCCTCCCTTCTGTGCTTCTGCACGCTAACCCCCCAACCCCCACCTCCAAATCCTTCTTTTCGGTTATTTGCTGGAACGCTGGAACAGATGTTTGTTATGTTTGGTGGTGCAGGTTGGCCCAGTTTGTTTTTGTTGCCGTTTGTGGAGCCTGGGCTGTCTACAGAGACCGTGTTTTTTTACAGTGTGTTCAGGGGACAGGCAGCTAGCGGATAGTGAGGAGATGTTTGCTGTATGTGACGAAAAATGTAGCCTAAAAACCACTTAGAGCACCTTTAATTCCAGACGTGTTATCTGTCAGTTGCTCGGGCACAATGCTGTTGGCACTGAAAGGACACAGATGTCCCTAGCATACCGTCTCTGGTTCTGGCTCTGACCATGGGAACAGTGACGGGACAGCTCGCTTCAATGCAGCGTAAACAACTCCTGAAAATAATGTCCATGTCGCAAATGTATACGTCTCTGCAGTCATTTCAACCACTGAATCCAGCCACAGGAAATACAGTAACACAAATGTTTCGCAGTGTTGATGAATTCTTAAAAAAATCTAAAGCCACTAAATGTCGGGTTAAAATGCGTTGTAACTCGCGTTACTGGGATTGTAACGGATATAATATTACCAACATTTTATTAGTAATGTGTTATATTACTACGTTACAGCAAAAAGGAATACATTACTGTAATTGCGTTAAGTAAAGTAAAATCCTGGATGTGGAACATCTACCCTCAGAAAACGGAATTCATTGTTGACTAATCATGCAGCTGCTTGTAGGCCTATGCCAGGCTGGTTTATTGTAGAGAAAACGATTAACCCTACCTCACCAAGTGATTCATAAAACTGGACAACACTGTAGAAAAGAACAGTTTTAGCCATACAAATTGTAAGCCTAAATGCTACTAATGTTGTTGAAGTCCAGAGGTCCAAGCAGGCAGCAGAAGCCAGCTGCTCTAGGAGACTGCAGTGCGACTCAGCAAAAGTTATCTTGATACTTTGCTGAATAAAACCACAAACATAAAGACCTTCAGGTTTTCTGGGTTTTCCAGGAAGTTCCTTAAAGGTCCAATGTGTAGGAATTTCTCCCATCTAGCGTTGAGATCATATATCGCAATCAATTCTCTCGCACCACACAGTTCAAAGTACGTATTACAGCTACGGTAGCCTTCACGCTTCAAAAAGCTGGTCTCTTGCGCTTTTCAATATCCTTTTTCTTTTTCTGGGCGACAACAAGACTCCTGTTCCTGAAATTTGGATTTTTAATGTGTGGTCCTCCATGTTTCCTTCTTCAAACTTGCCAGGGCCGGGAAGCTACGATACCCATTAGTTTATAAAAACTTTGTGTAGCTGTAAAGAGCCTATATAGCCTCTCTGATGTTGGACCGTCACTCAGAACACACACTACGTTGTTATCGCAGCCTATCCTATCATTTATATATAGCCTACTGATTTGATTAAAGCAAGACAACATCGGCAGTATTGACTGCAAAATATGTTACAGAATATTTCGTTCTGTATGACAGGTGCAATATTTGAAAATCTTTTCCCTGAAATTTTGTATTACATTTATATCTCCATTGATGTCAAAACCTAGACTTTCAAACATCAAGCTGTCGTTTATTAATATGCATTCATGTCTAAATGACATATAAACATATTTTCCCATTTTATTTTGCCTGGAAACGCTTCCAACACACTCGCGTCTCGCGTGAAAAATAGGCGTTGGTTCTATTTCTAGCAGGCACGCGTCTCACGCCAGCAGTGTGTAAGCTCTAACCTGTTAACATGGGAGCCGAAATTTAAACGGACACGCCACGCAGCTGACACGCTCGCGTGACGCGTGCAGTGTGTAACCGGCCTTACAACTTTCAGACAGGTTGCTCACGTCATATTTACGTTGTCTCTAACAGTTGGAGGCTGCGCAGTAAAGCAAGAGATCACCGGAAAAGTGCTTCTAATAGTCTTCACTGGTCTCCGTCCAGAGCAACGGGGTCTTTTGGTCCATTATATACTGTCTATGCCTTTATGTCCCTTATGTCCCTTAGCGTCTACCCCAGTTCAATGCAAAAACCAATATAAACCAATAACTTAATATCTAGGCCTATAAAAGAGGTCAACACAATATAACTTAAACCCAAAAATAGCAACAAAAAAAACAAGATATGGACTCAACAAACTGAGTAGTAGTAGTTTGTCTTGTGCGTGGGCGATAGTTCAGGGCTTGTGCCCTTTTCTATCTATAAAGACAGCATGTGAGTGGAGTAGCTGAAGGAGGAGCCCAATTTGTACACATTGGTGGGGTTGTCTGGCAGTCGTGAAAATTAAAATAGCCTACTACAAAAAGAAAATCAAAGAAAAACTGACCTCCTTGAAGGGGAAATATATACCGACTTGGCCAAACCAAATTACACACACGGGGAAAACCAAGATGGACATAATTGCAACTAATACAAATAAACCCAACCTAAACCTAAATCGCCCCTCCAGCATGGTAGCTGATGGTACGGCCCAATTGGCAGGCCATAGTATATAAAAGTCCTTCACCTTCAGCCACACCTTTCCTGCACTGTGAAGGACCTCACCACCACCATGGGAACAAAGACAGAAAATAAGGATTAATATAACTGAAAAACTTTGTGCACTCCATTTAAAGGAAATAATGAATGGATTATGAATTAACCAAACAGTGTAATGTTTTTGTTTTGATGCCTGAATTGTTTGGGTTGTGGCTGACTGCAAAATAAATTATTGTGTGTACTAAACAGCATGGGGTGAAATTGTGTACCATATTACCATTGCTGGCTGTTTTAACCTGTGTGGCCTAGGCCATAACAATGAGCCACACCCTTAGTTTTGATATGGACAAACAAACAGAAGTAAATGCTCATATAAGTAAACTACAAATGTATACAAAATGAAAACATTTCTCCAATTTCTTTTCTATTACTGTAAGACTTATGTATTTTATCCCACTTTTGATTATGTGGTAGCCATGGTGTTGCTGACACAGGGTTTGAGTTGTTTCTTATTTTTAGAAAACATTTTAAAGTTATGGATGAAGAAATCTTAAACTTAAGTTCGATGTGGATAAAAAGAGAAGTTTGTTCTACAATGTAATGCACTGTACTCTGACTCACTTACAGCATCCAAGCCAGGAAAGATGAGTTCGAAGACAAAGAAAAAAAGTCGGTGAGTATTGCATCTCGATCTGGTTTAATGTCCCAACTGATAACTGTAAGAGGTGGACCACCAATTGAGGAACATGCTATTTTGACCACAGTGCACACAAGCAATGTTTGAGTTACTGACACTATCACCCACACTCATAGTAAGTGAGGGCAAGTGATGTGTGTTGGTGTAGAAACGAGAGCTTATTTACACAACTGATTATACACAAACAATACATGACAATTTCGTAACCACTTTCAAGCCCCTATACTGGAGATTTTTATTAGTCTTGGAGCACCCACTTGTATGAATTACAAACATTAATTCATCTATTTGTAACCAGTTACCACCTAAAGCTATAAGATTAAAAATGAATATCTATGCCAGTCATGTTTTATTAGAGACAAGAGGACATTAGGTGGAGCAAGTACTTTGTTTTCACTCCGTGTTTTATTGGCCAACAAGTAAACAACATATGTCATCTATTTTCAAGTAAAGCACTTTATGGCTAATCAGTCAAGTCAAATATAATGTATGTATGTTCTGGTCAAACTTGACTCCACTCCCAGCTCTTCCTATCTACAGTATATTGATTCAGGAGGACTCCCCACCCTTTGTTGATTTGATTAATCTCTGTGCTTTGATTAGAACGTGCTTCGGAGCAACAGCACCGCCCTTCATTGACTACCTGCAAGATATTCTACGACGATATCCAGATGGTGGACAAATTTTGAAGGTGGGTACAAAGCATTATTCTTTAGATTGTTTTTTGCTTATACACACCTGGATTCTTGAAGTCTATTTCTTTTAGTATGACCAGCAAAATATGTTGATTCTGCCAAATTTTTTTAAAATCATGAAAGCAGGTGATTTTATTTGTTTTACAGATATTTTGGAAGAAATACTCGAATAGCACTTTTTCTCTTTGTCCGGTCAATAAAACAACACACATTCACATTCAGTGAATCCATTTATCACATTAGTTTTGATTGTATTAAACCAGATAGGCCCCCCGCTGAGGGACCAAACTTGAGCAAATTATATTTTGGTGCAATGAACAAACAAATTAAGTTTATTGTTGATATAATGGCTGCATTCCCCACAATAGACCTATCATTTTGGTTGACAGGTTTGTAAAGTAGTCCTCCGTGTTGGAGATAAATAACTACAGTACATGTAACATTGTCACCAACTGTGGGAGCCTGTTTAAGACTTGCTGGCTGCTCACCAAAACTATCTCTAATATTCACATTGAAGAATCTGGCAATTGTTGAATAATTCTTATTTACTGTAGTAGTAAAATTTCTGACATTCTCTGCCTTTAATCCCCCAACTATATGTCTTTTTCGGCTGTTTAATTTGATGTTTTTATTGTCTTATCAATCTGTTTTTATCTTAAGCACTTTGGTTTGCATTGTATGCATGAATTTTGCTACATATATACAGTTTATTATTAAAACATAATTCTGCAATAAGTTTGATATGTTCATTTTGCTTGGCCCCTGTCCAAAAGCCTTTTTTTTTTTTGCAAATAATTTTAATTTATTGGCAGAATCTTGCTTTGACATGTTTTAATTTTAAATGTAGATATCAATTTTGTGGCATGATGTCTGTGATTATTAAGAAGGCAGCTTTCTAGTGAAAGCAAACTATTCTGGTCTTTTTCTGGGACACTCAGCTGGATTAAACTGTTGTGAAAATATTTTTTTCTCAGTTTCTGGAAAAGCACAGGTGTTATTGATAAAATTAACAGTTCTATTTAAGTGTCCAAGTAAACCAAAACTGTGACAGTAGACCCTAGAAACTGAAGCAGCTAAATGGAATTCAGCCTTCATTTGTTATTAGTAACAACTATACTTTTCTTACAGTGGCATATCACAATGTCTTATAAAAAGTCATACATTGGTATACATTGGTTCCTTTGCATTTGACAATATAGTTCAATAGGTTCCCCCATTTACAGTATGTCAGTTGATGTGAAAAAATAATACAATTTATATATGAATATATACAAATATAATTCAACAACACTACAAACTACAGCTTCCAAAATTACCAGTTGCATGTACAGCAACAACAGCTCTGTGATGCAGTGTCAACAAAACTGAACATGATAAACCACATTTATCACAGAGATGTGGAATTGGATTTCATTGGATTTAGACTGTGTATCAATTTCTCACTCTAATTTAAAGTTGTCAAGGCCCGGCACACCCACAGACAGGTGTCTTCAATTACTCTGGCTGATTAGAAACCTAGTCTAGTGTAAACTGGGTGTAGATGTGCTGAAAATGACATAATGTCACCAAACACTGTGTTTTAATAAGAATTATAATTGTTGTTAGGGGAAACAGCTGTGTAGGTGGACTAAGGGTGTGCAGGGGCTTTAAAGGTCCCATGACATGGTGCTCTTTGGATGCTTTTATATAGACCTTAGTGGTCCCCTAATACTGTATCTGAAGTCTCTTTCCCGAAATTCAGCTTTGGTGCAGAACTACAGCCACTAGAGCCAGTCCCACAATGAGCTTTCCTTAGGATGTGCCATTTCTGTGTCTGAAGCTATTGAGGAGGAGAGTGGGAGGGGCAAGGTGGAGGGTGGGGGTGTGGCCTTGACCAACTGCCACTTTTTCTCGTGTGAAAGCCATGATGTCTGTCTCTCATGGGTTGGCCAAATTCTCTGGGCGGGCAAAGCAGAGAAAGGGGAGGTAACCTTTCTTGTTATGACCTCATAACAAGCAGATTCCAAAACGGTTCATCTTTAGCTTTAATTTTCTCAAAGGCAGAGCAGAATATCCAGGGCTCGGTTTACACCTATCGCCATTTCTAGCCACTGGGGGACCATAGACAGGCTGGGGGAACTCATATTAATGTTAAAAAACCTCATAAAGTGACATTTTCATGCCATGGGACCTTTAAGTGTAACAGTAGCAGTAAGGCAGAGGAATGTGGCCATCCCTGATTGTTAGCTTTGGTCTGCTAAGTTCTGTTAATAGTTATTGTTTTTATTTGTCAACAGGAGCTGATTCAAAATGCAGATGATGCTAAAGCCACAGAAGTGGTTTTCATCCATGATGAGAGAAGCTATGGGACCGAGAGCCTTTGGACTGATAACTTGGGAGAATACCAAGGTATGCAGGATGTTCAGAGAATAGCCATGCTGTAGGGGGGTTATCATGTAATGTTTTTAAACAGAAATTGATAAATAGAGCAAATAGGAAGTAGCCCGACGGTTTATCAGCTTCCAAGCAAAAAGGTCCAATACTCAAATGTCAGCCCTGGTCCCTGCTTGTTATACTAGTTTGTATGTTCTGCTTGTTTGTTTCCTCCCATATTCAGTGTGGTTGGCCATGGTGGACATGTGTGTAATGTTTTTTTCCTATAACCACAAAATAACAGGCTGACAATAACCGGCTTTTCTGGTGACCCAACACATACTTGGTTCCCATGATCACTTGAGGAGATGGCATTAGGTTCTGCTACCCTATATCATTAACCATCAGACGTAAGACAGTCTCTGCAAAACATGTTACATTTAGAGTAGACTGTGGTCATCATATTAGAGAAAATACCCTAACATTGTCATAATATTACTAAAAGAACTTAAAGTGCATCCATTTTAGTCAACAGTTGAGTTTTTGAGACCTTCTGGCAGAAATTGCCTTATGACTGCTGATTATGTGTTTATAACCTCAGCCTCTTTACATTTCTACCTCGTTCAATTCAAGCTGGGATAGACTTCCTCAATATAAGCAGTTATAGAGAGACTGGAAAGAATGAATGAACACACAGATGCTTAAACCTAATGTCAGCACTTTTCTTCTAACTATTGTTGTTTTTGCAAGGTCCGGCTCTCTACGCCTACAACAATGCAGCATTCACTGATGATGACTGGGAAGGAATTCAGATGGCAGGGAGGAGTGTCAAGCGCAATGACCCAAACAAAGTTGGGAGGTTTGGAATCGGCTTCAACTCTGTTTACCACGTAACAGGTGAAACTACGTACAGATACACGTGTATACCTAACAGTCTCAGTTTAAATGTTGGTGTTTAGAGAACGAGCATAGCAAATTAATGGGACAATATCTCTTTCCTTTTATACACAGATGTGCCAAGTATATTCAGTTCAGAGCACCTTGGCTTTATGGACCCGCAAGAAAAAATATTTGGAGAAAGAAAGGGAGGTTTTCTGTGGTCTTTGGATGATGCAGAACACCAAGAAGCTCTAACGACGATGCATGATCAGTTCCAACCCTTTCGAGATATAGTGTCACTTGTAAGCAGACAAGAATGGTCAAAAGTCATCATGGAGGATCAGCACTTTGACGGGACAATTTTCAGGTTCCCCTTGCGCAAAGAGGCATCAGATATTTCAGATAATCTATATGATTCTGACAAGGTGGTTGAGCTTTTTGATAGCTTTATTGCAGATGCAGATTTAAGCCTTCTGTTCCTGAAAAATGTGACTTCTGTGTCCTTGAAGCATATCGACGTACACGGCACTGTTAATACCAGACTTGAAGTGAAATCCTCGGTCTGCACAGATGTCGTTCTGGAGTCAGAAGACGAGTCAATCATTGAGGGTTCAACAAAGTTCAAATTGATAACCCTCAACTCAGAAGACCACAAAGAAACAAAGTGGCTTGTGACAACATGTACCATGAAAGATGGCAATGTAGAAAATCTTGATTCACTCTCAAAAAAGTTAAGCTTTTTCCCCCAAGTTGACTTGGCTTTCCCTTGTGGTGAGAGCAGAGACTGTAGTGAGAGTAGACTGAGCTGCTTTCTCCCCCTCCCAAACAATGAATCCAACAAGACAGGACTCCCCGTTTATGTCAATGCGTGCTTTGGCCTCACAGACAACAGAAGACATATCAAGTGGCAAGAGGAAGACCAGAAACATGACGAACATGCTGTGTGGAATGAATTGCTGATAAAAGAGGTGCTCCCACAAGCATACGTCATGATCATTCAAGATGCTATCAGACTTGCCCAAGAATCTCATCTGCCTGTCTCTTCAGTGTACAAGCTGTGGCCAGATATTGCCCAGATGAAGCACAAAGAGAAATGGTGTGTCGTTGCTCTGGATGTTCTTCATCACTTATTCAGCCAGAATGTGGCTGTCCTTTCTCTTGCTAAAGATGAAAAAGAGTTCATCACTCCATCAGAAGCTGTGTTCCCCTGTAATGGTCCAACAAGCCCTGACATATTGGCCGCCATTAAAAAGACTTTGGTTTCCTGTGGGGAAAATCTTGTCACTTTACCAGGTAGTGTTGCAAGAGCTATAAAAGAGGCCTACCCACACTTCAACACTCTAAAACATGTGACTCCAACCTTCCTAAGGGACGTTCTCCGCAAGATTGGCGTGCACAGCATCTCTAAAGATGACAAACTCTGTCTTTTGGAGTATGTTTTGAGTGATGGAAAATACAGCGAACTCAAGGGTCTTCAGCTGCTTCCACGCAGCGATGGTTCTTTCAGGTCTTTCACAGACAAAGAGGAGGACACTGCTTTAATTGACAGCAATGAATTTCCAAGGTAGGTTTTTAATATTTGGCTTTATTCTCTTTTACAGTTTATAATACATAGGTTAAGTTCTAATTATTGACTGTAATTTAAATTAGTTACATCCTTACTAATTTGTTGTTGCCAAGTGTTCCCCAAATCCAATCCTAGAATTACTAGTATTGATCGGCTCACAGTACCAATTTAAAAATTTTGTTTAGGCTTTTGGTTACTCAATGTGCAGTAAAATGATATGCAAATGTCCTTGTTTTTGTTTCATGCACAATAAACAAACTTCTCGTTTGTGCAGAGCCTTGCTACCCTGCTGCAAACACCTCTTCATCCCAGATGATCTCAATCCAGCCTGCAGTTTCCACCTGAAAGAACTGGCCGGAAAAAGTAGGACTATTTTATAGAATTTTGATTAAAAGTTCTGTCATCTGCATATTTTCACAATCCATATACAGTTATATATATATTTTCTATATCTATTTTTCAGATTTATTCAAGGTCATCAACATTGCCGTAGACCAGGTGGTTGAATATACAAAGCGGTATTTGCCACAGGACTGGAAGCAGATGAGGACGGGATTTGTTACCTGGGACATCAGCAGCAGTCAACATCCACCTTTAGACTGGCTCCAAGAATTCTGGAAATTTCTTAACACTCACTACAAAGAGTTAAGTAATTTCATTGGAATGCCATTAATACCAGTCAGCCCCCTGTCTGTCAGTCAGCCTGTATCACTAGCAAGGCTAGAGCAGAACACAACCCTCATTTTTCAGAAAAGCAAGCAGATGAACTTGCCTGAAGAAATAACTCAGTTGGTGAACGAAGTTGGTGGCACAGCAGTGACGGGAAACAAGTGGCTCAAGCACGAAGACCTTGACTCTTATGTGCTGTGCCCATCTCCAAGGAGTGTCATGAAAGTCTTGTTGAATTTAGATTCTGAGAATCTCATCCGAAAACTCAAGGCTGCCTCTCACATTGCAAGAGAAAAACTGAAAGATTATCTCTCTCGTCTGGATTCTCTCTCAGTCAATGAGAAAGATTTACTCTTAAAGTTGCCTCTGTTTCAAACCATGAAAGGAACCTGTGTTGCAGCTCAATCAAAACGTGCTGTGCTTCTAATTTCTGGCCTAAAAGTACCGACAGAGTTTCCTATGCCTGATTCAGTTGTGCAGTGTGCTACTGAGGCTGACCGCAGACTGTTACAGCTGCTCAAAGTAAATCTCTTGGACACCGCTGAAGCAGCCAATCTCCTCATTGAATGTATTGAGAGTAGGGCTTGCAGAAAAGAAGACACTGAGAAAATTATGACTTGGATTTTACAGCATGGTGATACCCTTTTCTCTCAAAATCAGACCTTGAAACGCAGATGTAAGGAGTTGAGCTTCATTGAAGTTAATGGAAAGCTGAAAAAGACCTCAAGCTTTTTTGATCCAAGAATTAAATCCTTTAAAGTCATTTTTGAGTCAGATTTCTTTCCTCCACCTTTGTACACTAAAACATCTGAGATGTTTCAAGGCCTAACAGATCTTGGATTGCTAAATAAAGATGTAGATGTGTCACCTGAGCACTTGTTGCATGCCGCCACACTGATTGACAAACTGCATGCTGACTCCAAAACTGAGGCTCTCAATAGAGCTGAGGTGCTCTTGAAGATGCTGGATACCAATGATCTACTCTCAAAGTTCTCTCTTGAGCAGCTTCATCACCTCAAAATGCTAAAATGGGTCCCATGTGCTATACCTGATAATGACAAAAAATCTCAGACAAGTGGTTTCTTCTGCCCGGATGAAATAAGACTTCAGATTTCTGTGAATGAGGACATTGTTGGCCATGTAATGCCGCTGGTGGGAAAGTTCAGTGACAGAGTTAGCAGCAAACTTGGTTTTAAACGCCTACCCCCAGCTGAAAAGGTGATAGAGAATTTGTGCTTTTTGACATCAAAGGCACAGGAAATGGCTGATCCTGACACAAATGTGGATTTCAAAAGGAAGTTGCATAGCATTTACAAACACATGCAAGACCGCATCTCTGAATTTTCAACAATGATGAACACGGACACACCCTGGCTGTGGAGCCACAACCAGTTTGTATCACCACAGGATCTGGTTCTAGACTACCCACGTAATCTTGATCTGAGCTCTTACATTGGGAAGGTGCCAAAGGAATTTTTGCCATACAAGAAGTTGCTTCTCAAGTTTGGCCTAAAATCGTTGCTGTCAGATAAAGAAATTGTTGGCATTCTTCATTCTATCCAGCAAACCATTGAAGGAAGGCAACAGCCGGTTGCAAGTTCCTCTGAGGTAAAAGTGTCAATAGAAATTTTTAACTGGCTGTGGAGAGAGAAGAAAACAATTCAGGATGACTTCCCAGTGCCAGTCCTCGTAGAGGGTGAACAACATACCCTTAAACCACTGTCAACTGCAGTCTTCTGTGATGTGAGCAAAAATGGGTTAAAAGAGCTAAAGTACAGCCAGGAAGAAATTCATGTTGTACATGAGGAAATTCCAAAAGCAGCTGCTGAATGGTTTAACATCAGATTTCTCAGTAGCTACATCCTTGATCCAGAGTTAGTGGGAATAGAACAGTATGGACAATCTGAACCGATAACAACCAGGATTAAGAACATTCTTAAAGAGTATGATGAAGAAAGCGACATCTTCAAAGAGCTCATTCAAAATGCAGAGGATGCTGGGGCAGAGGCCTGTAAATTCTTAGTGGATTTCAGAGTGCACAAAGATGCCCCTGAAAGTCTCATTGACCCTGACATGACCCTTTGTCAGGGACCTTGCCTTTGGGCATTTAATAATGAGCAGTTTACACCTGAGGATTGGAAAAATATTGTCCGAGTTGGTTCTGCCTCAAAGGAAAACAAGGTGAAAAAAATTGGAAAGTTTGGACTTGGATTCAATACTGTCTATCATGTGACAGATGTTCCTTCTATCCTCAGTGGCAGCAGTCTTCTCATACTTGATCCAAATGTAACTCACCTAAAGAAACACATCAAACATAAAACAAACCCGGGAATCAAGCTGGATCTCTCTCAGCAACGGCTTTTTCATTGGTTTCCTGGTCAGTTTGGACCATATGAACGCATCTTCGATTGTAATTTCAGCAGAAAAAGCCCCCCTGAACCCTATCCGGGCACTCTGATCAAACTACCTTTTCGAACTGAGGAAGAGGCTCTCAAGTCAGAATTAAGTGCAAAGGTGTATCACAAACACAACATCATCACTTTTCAACAGCACTTTACTAACGATTCAAAAACTCACCTGCTGTTTTTGAAGAACATCAATACATTATCACTACAAAGTATCTCAAGCGATGTATCAACTCCACCAAGAGATGACGAAATAAAAACCGTTCTCACTCTCTCCAAAACCACTGTGAGTACAATGAGGATTCCTGATGAAACCAATGTGTCAAAGCAGCATCAAGCTGAGAAGTCATTGATGACACTTGATGGAAAATGCAAAGAGGTCATTGACTGCTGCACAGTCAACATTGTCCAAATAACCAGTCAGCAATCTGGTGTAACTGAAGTCCAGCCCTGGCTGCTGTACAACTGCTTTGGGACACATCAGTCTTTGCAAATGGCCCGTCAAGAAAACAGTAAAGCAAAGTTCTCTCTGCCCATTGGGGGGATTGCTGTGCCTTTGCAAAATGATCCAGAAACTGGGAAACTGGCCTCATTACAAACAGATCTTGTTGGACAGGCCTTTTGCTTTCTTCCTCTTTCCATTAAAACAGGTCTTCCAGTTAATGTAAATGGAACATTTGCTGTGACGAGCAACCGAAAAGGTCTGTGGGAGAGTGGGGTGAAACGTGACTGGAACAAAGCCCTTCTTCAGGATCCTGTAGTGACGGCATATGTTACTGCACTTGGGGCACTAAAGAAAATGTCTGAAAACAAGCAACTGGAAACTTACTGTTATCACATCTTTTGGCCTGATAGAGAGAAAGTGAGTGAAGCTTTCAAGCCTTTGGTAGATGCATTGTACTCCGCCATTGCTCAGCAGTCCAATGGCCCAGAGCTCTTTAGTGATGGAGAACACTGGTGCTCAATGAACAGTGCCATATTTCTACATGAGAGTATCGAAGAGGATAAAGACATCAGTGCACTTGCAATGCAGGTGTGCAAGAAACATGTTAAGGCACCCAACCATGTTGTTCCTCTTCCACTGTGGTTGAGAAATAGCTTCAAACAGTCTGGCCTAGAGAAGGTTTTACAGAACAGAACATGGAACTGGGACGAGTTTTACCAAGAAGCAGTGTTTAACAACCTTGGTACCATGGACCCTAAGAATAGAGATGCTCTTGTGCTGCATGCTATTGACCTTAATATCAAAGAACTCGACAAGCTACTGGTCTGCTATCCATGCATCCCCACAAAAGGCGGACAGCTGCAGCATATCAGGAAACTTGTGAATCCGTCAGGAAAAGTGGCCTGTCTTTTTGAACCAGAAGAAGGACGCTTGCTTGGTGGTACCAAAGATGACTTTTGCTCGCCCAAAAGGATTAAACGCTTGTTGGAACTTGGAATGGCAAATGATCATCTCCCATTGGAAGACATCACAGAGAAAGCAAGCACAATCCCCAAAACCTGGAGCACTGACAAAAAGAAAGCATATGGGCATTTGAATTGTCTTCTTGAACTTATGAACAATCACAGTACTGATGAAGACTCTCTCCACTGGGAAACACTGAGAATGACTGAATTTCTCCCAGCATTTCCCCCCGGTGATACAAAAAGGGAAAAAAATGCAACACTTAGAAGACCCACTGATATTTTTAGTGACAAATTCTCCCCACTCGTTAACATGACACAACACATGCTGGATCATACCAATCTGAGAATACACAACACTAATCCAGTCCTGCAAATGTTGGGAGTTCATCACAGTCCAAGTCCTGAGCAAGTGCTTCAGCAGCTGCAAGAAGCATGTGAGCAATCTCAATCAATTGACAGATCAATGCTTCATAAAATAGCATCTGAATGCTATAAGTTTCTGGATCAGTGTCTCAGTGATTCTGGGAATTCCACTTTAATTTCACAAAGGGCAAATTCATTCCCATTCATTCTTGTTGGCAGCACATTTGTAAATGTGAATCGTGTAGCTGAAAATGAGCAATTTGAAGCAAAACCCTATCTCTATTTACTTCCACCTGCCTTCACTGGTTTCAGGAGCCTCTGGGAAAGTGTAGGTGTTGAAAAATGTTTTACAAGCAGTCAGTTTTCAACTGTGCTTCAGGAATTACACTCTCAACATGGTAACAAGACCCTACCAAAGAGTGCCCTATCAATTTGCCTCACAATTTTAACAGCCATACATGAGGCCAAAGAGAAAATAACGGGTGACTTTCTGATACCCAACAAACATGGTGTTTTACAACCTGCAAGTGAGATGTTTTACAACGACAGCCCATGGATGCCAGTCGATTCAGATGTCCCATTATGTCACGAGAATATCTCACGTGTTGTGGCTCGCCACTTCAGAATCAAAACTACCAGGCATCATACCCTGCAAGACCATGTAGTTGAGAACATTTCACCATTTGCTTTTCAGTTTGAACAGCAGGAACAACTAACTGTTCGAATTAAAAACATCATTTCAGCCTATCCATCGAAGAAGGATATCCTTAAAGAGCTTATCCAAAATGCTGATGATGCAGAGGCAACAGAAATTCACTTTGTTTGGGACAAACGACAGCATGGCAAAGAAAAAACCTTTGGGAAGAAATGGAACCAACTGCAAGGTCCAGCACTGTGTGTGTTCAACAACAAAGTGTTTTCTGATGCTGACCTGGCTGGCATTCAACAGCTGGGAGAAGGAGGAAAGCACAACTCTCCAGGGAAGATAGGGAAATACGGGGTAGGATTCAACTCTGTTTACCATCTGACTGACTGCCCCTCAATCCTCACTGGAGATGAACTACTCTGCATTTCTGATCCCAATCAAAAATACATTGAAAGTCATTCAGACAAACCACCAGCTGGCACTGGCTATAAACTGGCTGACACCTTCAAGAACATGTACATCGATGTCTACAAATCCTTTCTTCCGGACAAATTTTCTCTTAAAGATGGCACCATGTTCAGATTACCTCTAAGGATGGGTACCATGGCAAACAGCTCTAAAATATCACAGCAGGGAGTCACTGACCATGACATGAAAGAACTATGCTCTGCCCTCTCTGAAGATCCTGAAGGACTAATTCTGTTTCTGAAAAACATCTGCAAAATAGAAGTCCATGAAATCAGTGAACATTCAGGGAAACTCAAAACCATCTTCATGGTTGAAAAAAGTATTCCACAGAAATGCAGAGAAGTAAAAGATGCTTTTGCAAAACTTCAACAACATGCGCTGCAATCTGACAAACCAATAATGCCAGACAAGGCCATTTATGGAACCATGATTTCAACCTCAGATAAAAGACAAACTAGATGGATCATTGCAGAACAGTTTGGCTCATTCAAAGACAGTGGTGATGGAGAACTATCAGACAAACTTCCCCAAGCAGCAATAGCGGCTCGCGTGAGCTCAAAGAGTTCGAATCCAGAATTATTCAGACCTATGGATTTTATTGGAGAAGCCTTTTGTTCACTTCCTTTGCCAGGGAGAACTGGACTGCCAGTGCATGTCAATGCAAACTTTGAGGTAGATTCTGCCAGAAGAAGCCTTTGGAAAGAAGATGGGCAAAGTCAAAAATCTAATTGGAATGAATCTTTGAAACAGAATGTCATTGCTCCACTGTATGCAGATCTCCTTCATTACATCAGCCATAGCATTGCAGAAAAGAAAGTGCCTTTTTCATGTATTGAGTCAAGCTTCAGTAGCTCATACTTGTGTTTTTGGCCCACTGTGTCCAAAGATGTTGGCCAAGATTGGCATGAAATGATACATGAGGTATACAGATCAATCAAAGAAAGAGGCCTTAATCTGATTCCAGTGATGAGGACTTCAACACGTGTAACTGCAGGCAGAGAATTTAAGGAATACTCTTTTGACTGGTGTAATGTCGGAGAAACTGAAACAACAAAGGCACCTTACCTGACACATTCAGTAAGTGACGAGATGAATCCCATTTTGGAAGATCTTGGAATGAAATTGGTTCCTTCTTCCATGCAAAGAGTTTGGAAAAGTTTCAGAGCCGCTGATATTAAAGTGAAAGATGTAAATCTTTCAACTGTGCAGGCTTTCCTGAGAGAAAAACCCCTCAATGACCCAACCCAAACAGATGAAGAGTTACCGCTGCCAATAACTGCCACTCTAATCAGAGATGAAACAAGATGTTCAAAGCTCTTGAGTTTCTGCTTAAAAGATTTAGACCCAAAAAAGATCACCAATTTCAGTTTACTGAATGGACTTCCACTTCTTCTCACAAGAGATAAAGTTTTGAGAGTTTTTAACTCCAACTCTCCCAAGCTGATAACAAGATATGAGAGTCTGTTCTCCGGCTACGAGGACCAATTTGCAGATTATCTGACCAACAGTGACCACATTGCTCTACAAAGTTTAAACCTTGTCAAACGTTTGACAGTTCCCTGTGCAGTGAAATACCTGAAACCGTTAATTCAGCAGCTTCTTCAGGACTGTGAAGTTGATCCACACAGTGGTCTTCATGTCCCAAATGAGACAATGTTGAAGTGGCTGAAATCACTTTGGAAGTTCTTAATGAGCGAAATTAAACCTGCAACATCTAGTGGTGATGAACAAAGTCTGACATTAAGTGATATGAGGAAGCTCTTAAGTGACTGCTCCATTTTACCAGTTGTGTGTCCAAGGTTAAAGAACAAGCACCTTCTGCAAACAATGAAAGACATGCCTAGTGTGATTCAGTTCGCCTCCGAGAGGGACATATCGGGCATCCTCTTTAAACTTGGTTTTATGAAGCTTGACAATGTATTCTTTACTGACGTACATGTAGACCGACATGCACATTCACTTCTACACCCTGAACTTATGGATGTGAATGATAAAAGCGCTGTGTTGGACCAGGTCTACAACATTAACCACTCAGAGTTCCCCCAGCTATCCATTAATGAGATGAAAGAGCTTCAGTGTTTCCTGCAGTCTGGAGAATCCAAGTCCAAAGACAAACAAGAGTATCAGAGAAAGCTCAAATCCTTGCCATTATTTGAAACAATACAGGGTAACCGAGTAAGGATTGATGGACCTAAAGAGGTATTTGTCCTTAACAGCATATATTCAAAGACATTTCGTGATTTGTTCAACCTGGCCGACAGCAACAGCATTTTTCTCCAACACAATCCAGATAACTGCAGTCTGTCAGAAACATTGAAAATCCAAATCCTGACTGATTTGGACTATTTCATGAAGTTCATTCTGCCCATTGTACACAACCTCACAGAGATGCAGATGCTTCAGTGCCTCAAACTGTTACTGTCACCACATTTTCAGAATAAGGACAAAATTATCTCCTCAATGAAAACTGTGAAATTGATTCGCAGTTCCCAAGGCAGATTGGAGACTGTATCATACTACTTTGACAAGAGTGTGGAGCTATACAAGAAAATGTTGCCCCAAGAGAGATTTGTGCCTGATACATTTTGGACTAAGTTGTGTGAAGGAAATCTACAAACGGAAAGACCAAAAGAGTTGCTCAGAGACCTTGGAATGAAGCATGTTGTGTCAAAAGATGACATAATACATTTTGCACAACAATTAGAATCAGAAGCAAAAGGAAATGGTCAACTTGAAGAGTTGAAATTGAAATCATCTTCAATTTTCAAAGCAGCCTTGAACATCGTGAACGACAAAAACGAGGAAAGATTGCTGGAGAGCATAGCTGACATCAAGTTCATTTTTCCTGTGAAAATTCGAAAAGAACTGTGCATCTTTCACCAACCATTTGCTGCTGAGAGAAACACTGTTAAACTAAGAGGATCTTTGATAGAAAGTGATCCTAAGCATCAAGAGCTGATTTGGTCTTCAATGCCAATTTTACATCTACCGGTTTATAAGTCACAGAAGCTCATGCCAATGCTGAAAAATGCAGGAGTGCATGAACAACCACCTTCACACTGTGTAACCAGTAACATGAGCAACATCTGTCAGTCGCCCTGTAAATCTGACCAGTTGATTAAAACCCGTGCTCATGTGTTTCGAAGTGCGTATGCCTACCTGCAAGCAAATGACTTTAAAGGCCAACCACTAGCTGGTCTTCCTGTTGTGTTGGTTGAAAAAGACAAAGAACTTGTGAGGACTGATGATACTACTTTTTCACTCCCCCATGACTGTGAGTTCAGACCGTATTTGTACAGAATTTCTCCACAGGATGTCATGTTTGCAGAGTTCTTCAAGAAAATTGGTGTCAAGGACAAACCTACTGCAGAGCAGTATTGTAATGTTCTAGCAGCAGTTTATGCTGATTCCTGTGATAAACCCAAACCTAACCCAAACCAACAAAAAACTGTGAAACGTGCTGTTGAGCAGCTTTTCATGTTAATCAAAACTCAAGGAAACCAGCCTCTTGTTGACGATGTAAAGACTTTGTATCTTCCTGCAGTAGATGGTAAATTATACCCATCGTGCACACTCCACTACAACGACACAACGTTTGAGACCAAAAGGTTGGAAGAAGCGCTGGAGAATAGGTTCCTGTTGCTGGAGAAACTCAGCGAATGTCATTTGGACCGTGACATTTATGAGCATCATCGGTTGCTGCAATTGCTGCCTCCGAAATTTAAGCCTATAATGCTGTCTCAGTTGACGGAGGAGAAAGTAGTGGAATCACACATGCAGCTTTGTGAGTTTGGGACTGACTGTGAATTTAGTGGATGGTTTAACAAACATCTGTCCTCAGGAGCATTTACACATGGACTGATTTGTCTTATCAGAGAGCAGTCTCAGGGAGAAATAACACAAGAAGATGCTACTGACATGTGCAAGAAGACATTTGGGAGTATTGAGATTATCTGCTGCAAAAGCCTGAAAACTAAGCTTTGGGTGAATGAACAACCACTACACAAAACTGCCACCGAAACCGATGTTTTTGTCAAACAAGGGCAACAAGGTTGCGTCTTTTACTTGAAACACAACAATGACATGGCTCCCATGGTAATAAGTGGCATCAACATGACATTAACAAAGGAGATTAATGCTCTTTTAGGTAATGAATTGGCATCACGTTACCTCCTAGTCCTTGGACATCTTCTCATGTGTGACAGTCTTCAAGATGTTCAGAAATCTCTGGCTATCAATGGGATCCGTGACAGTGCTGAAACTAAAAGCTTCCCCTGCAATCCACCAGCCCTTGGAACACAAATTCAAGAGGAATGGCTTGATTCCTTAGACATGAACATCCTCAATAACTTTGAAGAGGGGGAATATGTTGGCTACAGCACTAACAACAAGTTTGTTTATGCAGTTATTGTTGAAAAACTGCCTCTGCCCTCTGGACCATATTCACAGAGATACAAAATAGAAATTGGAGAAGATGAGCCAATTGATGTCAGTTGTCTTGACCTGTATCAGTTTAAGCGACAAAAGAAGCCAGAATCTGAAGGGAGGACTTGCACATCTGCCGAAGCTTCTTGCATGGAGCTGGTGCCACTAGCTGGAGCTGTGCCACATTCTTCCAAACCATCAACTACAAGTTCTTCCTCTACGAGATCCTCACCAGCCTCTATTGACGAAGCTAAAATGGAAATCGACAAATGTTTGGCAGAGATCTGGAATCTTCCTGGGGAGGATAGGCTTAAAGCCATCAAACGACTGTACCTAAGATGGCATCCTGACAAAAACCCAAACTGCCCTCTTCTTGCCACTGAGGCATTCAAATACTTGAAGAATCAAATCGATGACCTTAGCAAAGGTAAAGGCAAAGGCAAAACTGCAGGTTCGTCCTATCCAAGCGGAAACTCAAAATTCAGTAACTCAAATTTCAGTAACTTCTATCAGCATTGGAATCAGGAGGCCAGACATCACAGAAATAGCCGAGAGAGATTCTCTAGAGACAACCATTCCTACAACTTTTGGACCCATAATGAAAATGTCCCAAAGCCGAACAAAGAGGAGGCCCAGCGGTGGTGTAGACAAGCTCGTTGTGATCTTAAAGCAGCTCACAAAGATGTTGGTGGGGCGAGCACAGAGTGGTGTCTGTTCAAAATTCACCAAGCAGTGGAAAAGTCTCTCATAGCTGCAACATATAAAAGAGATGGTCAACATCCCAAAAGCAGCTCTATTTCAGCCCTTGCCGCACAAGTTTCCCTCTACAACCTCCAACTGAGAGTTCTGCCTCAAATTGTTGAGAATCTGAAGATGCTGGGAGTGGATGCCAAGAATACTCAGTATCCCAACTGCCATCCATTTCCCCACATTCCTAATGAAAGGTTCAAATTAGAGAATGAAATGTTAGCACTGGACAAGGCATCTGAGCTTCTTGGTAAAGTAGAGGCATATGTGAATTAGGGAATCAAGACAAACAGAAATGTCGATCCTGTCATAACGAATGTTAGGTGCACTTGTTGTTTTTATTTGTTTTGTTTTGTTTTTCTCAATTTTTCTCAATTGTTTTTAGTTTTTTTCATCTCCTGTCGGTCTGTTGTCTGTGACAAGTCTGTCAGGTTGATTTTAGGTTTGGTCTGTCTTTGTCTACTTGGGATTGTTTTTCTATGATTATTTGTAAGATAGAGAATATGATTGTTTAATGTAATAACTGGAAATGTACAAAAAGTGTTTAAAAAAAAAAAAAAAAAGACAAACAGAAATGTCACATTAGCTGAGTCAATTTAAGATGTTTTTTTTTTGTTTACAAAATAATATTTCTGAAATGAAAACGATTGTTTCATTTGTGACTTATTACTGAAGACTCATTCATATATCACTATATACATTTGTTCAAAAAAAATCTTAATATCAAAGCATTTTTTGCAATATTATTTGTTTTTTTATTATTATATTATTATTATTTTTAAACATTTTGACTCAATGAGGACCAATTTATTATTTGTTATGAAAATGCAAATGTTTTTTTGTAAACTTTTATGACTATATTATTTTATGAAAATGTAAAAGTTGTTTAGCAATGTTGTAATCATTTAAAACTACTAGTCACTTAGGACCGATATAATCTCTGTATGACCTCACTGGTTTCAAACATCTTGCAAAAGGACTGCATTTGAAAATTAGCCATCTAGTTAACACTGATACAAATAAAAAAAATGTTGATTAATGTCCTTATTAATAAATAAAATGTTATGTTTTTTTTATCATGTATAACTAGTCACTGAGGATCAATATCAGTACTGTACAACTGTTGTGAAAATGCAAAAAAATCAAAGAATTTAGTGGACATGTCACCATAGTTCATTTTTGTTACATATGTTAACCTTTTGAAATAAAAATGAAATTCATTAAAAGATAAAACTGCATTTCCTGTTTTTAAATACCACAATCAGCTGACACCGTATCACTATAACTACTAAATTCACTTGCTCTTTCCTTTTCCCGATGATAGTATTTACTCAAGACATCTTAACCCTTGTGTTGTCTTCCCGTCAACCTGACGCCTTTTTTTCAGTTTGTTTTTGCTTTTTCCAACGTTTTAAATTGTTAAATTTTTCTATTATACATTTTCAGCAATTATTTCTACGTCCCATATTTTCTGATATAAAACAAAAATTGAAAAGGGGTCAATATGACTCAAAGTCAACACAAGGGTTAAAAGGTACTATAATCCATTGCTTGTTTTTAAAATTGGGTTGCAACCCACATGTTTGAGATTTCTGCAATATTATACTTCCAATGGTAAAAGATTATATTAAATCTGTAGGCTAGGATGGAAGACCTTTTCAGAGTCATCTAATATCTGTAATGGTTGCTTCACTGTTGCATCACAAGTTATAAAAACTCAGCATGAGGTTGTGAAGATATTTTTCGAATTGAGCTTTAGGGCGTGTGGGGTGTAAAATGACTGCGGTTGATTCATATGTCATTGACTCTTGGTAGCTTTGTTGATAATGGATGATACCCCACAAACTTTGAATAATCTTTTTTTTTTTTTTTTAAGAATTGTTTTGGGCATTTTGGCCTTTAATTGATGGGACAGCTGTATACAGGAAAGGGGAGAGAGAGAGGGGTAAGACATGCAGCAAAGGGCCGCAGGTCGGAATCGAAACCTGGGCCGCTGCTGTAAGGACTGAACCGCATGCTCTACCAGGTGAGCTCCCAGGGCGCCCCTGGACTTTGAATATTCTTATTGGACAGGACAGCTGAACGTTCAGTTGCCAGTGAAGACAAACATTTCAAGTTAAAAGCACTTTTTTATTCATTAAGAAATCATGTTATGAAAATAATGACAACTAACCATATATCAGACAAATGTATCTTTCCATTATGTTAACAAGAAAAGTTTGCTCTGGAGGACCTCATCTGTCACCAGAACATAACCGTCTTCTCCATGTGCTCGGAGTGTGCTTCGTCTCATCCTGGAAGTGGCCAGTTCCCACTGTTCTTTCATATTATAAAATATTTAGAAGGCTTTTCATGTCTCTTCCCAATGTCCACACGTGAGAATATATTTCAGATAATCTTTGTTTGTGGGGGAGAAGTTCACATATATACCAGATTCAGTCTTTGTGTTATGCTTCATCTCATCTCCTCTACCTATTAATAATTTACACAAAACCTGTACATACTTACAGCAGGCTGGAGCCTGTTTCTGAAGGGATGCACACATAGAAAAAAGAAGCAACATACGGTGAAGTGCATCTTTACAAAGTCAATGTAATAAGGTGGGAGGTCAAGGTGTTACGAGCATATTAGACACTTGCCTTCATACAGTACATGCAACTCACAACATTGTTCAACTCACATTCAACCTTATGGCACTCAAAACGAGGCTATGACATTCTGCATCAAAACCATACCAACTGCAATTTCTTCCAGTCTTTTGCTTTAAAACACACATTCAACACAACTGACAATAGAGACAGACAATAACATATTGGAGTAAGAGTGTGTTTGTAATGGCTGATGTTATGATCAAGTATATTCATCTTAGCCAAAAAGATGAAAGATTGGGTGCAATAAGAGCAGGATTAACCATACCTAACCTCCCTCTGCATATTCCCTCCCTATCCAACAGCTGATAAACATCACAAAATTGAGTTAAACAGGAGCTGGGATAGGAACAGGCAAACACTTAAGGCTTAATTCATATAATTATTTGGCACGTTGCCAATAGTAAGCAACCATTATATTCCTCGCCATCTCATGACTTCGAATGATCGGCACTTACTTTCTGCAGTCATTCAAAGCAACAGCTTTCACATCACTCATATTGCATTTTGTTCAGATAAAATAACTATATTACACATTTTAGATTTAGAAAAGAATGAGATTGAGTCACAACAAATCTATTTCTATTTCCTACGCGTTCTGTTACTGACACCACAAACTAAAAGGACTACTGCTGGAATGAGCAACGAATAACACTAACTGCCCCTCCGACACCACTGCTGTGTGCTTCTTTGTTGATGCAATAACCTGATCTGAACTGA
Organism: Perca flavescens; assembly: GCF_004354835.1. Classification (NCBI taxonomy): domain Eukaryota; kingdom Metazoa; phylum Chordata; class Actinopteri; order Perciformes; family Percidae; genus Perca; species Perca flavescens. Next base: position 23,100,788 of record NC_041341.1, on the reverse strand, counting down.
GTTGGAACACGAAAATCAGTGTTCACATTAGGGTGCAGTCTTATCAGGAGATCTGCTCCTACACATGTAATGAAAATGTAGGTGGGATAGACATTTTTTTATGAAAAGCAGGTCAGATCTGCAACTGCACAGGAGGCTCTGTGAACACAAAACATATTAGAGCTAGTTTCAACCAGGGTTAGGGTACTGGCGTCAGTCCTGTTCTATGGCACAAGTGTATGGCAAACACAACTAACATTCATGATATTGGAGATTGACAAAGTAAATTATGTTAATGGCACAGTGTAGTATTTTACCTTAACCACCTGCTGTACTGCTATTGGGTGTCCTGGGTTTAAGTAGTCAGACGCTCTATCATACATAAAATAATTCTCTTCAACAAAACCAAAACACCTTTTAAAAGATTATTTGTTGAGGCAAGATATCCCAGGGAGAAAACAGACATGAGGTTTGTGTCGATTTGATTTCTCTTGGAATTTTTCTCTCCATTTTGCTGTGAAGTTTTGCATCCATGTTTCTTTCATATTCCCCCCTCTGTGAGCTGAAAGAAGAGCTCGCTTTATTTCAACGGAAGCAATACTGACCCCGGGCCTGCTACAATTACGAGCCTCACATCGACTGTCCTGCTGCCTCCTGTTGTGTGATAAACCATGTGGAGGCGGGGGGAGGGGGTAAGGGGGGTCGGGGGGGCGCGCTCACATGTTGTAAGCCACATATATGGGGTCCAGCTGGTCGGCTAGGAATCCGTCTCTGAGGTGCATGCGTTGCTTCTCCCCTCTGGAGTTGATGGGGATGACGCCGGGGTCGACCACCACCACCACCCCCACGATGAGGTAGTGCTCCTCCAGCACCACGTTGGTGACCAGGGCCACCAGGTCCAGGGCCTCCTGCTCCGAGCCCTCCAGCTCCACAACCACCACCAGCAGGTTGGTCCAAGTGAACACCGCACTGGAGGGAGGGAGGAGGGAGTGGTGAATGCATGGAGGGAAGGAAGAAAGGAAGGAAGGGGAGACAAATACAAAGAAAAGATGAAAGGAGGAGGAAAGGGGATGAGCATAAGGGAAAGACAGAAGAAGAGGAAAAGCAAAAAAGGGCAGATGAGAGAAGTTAGAAGTCAGAATTTACGTTGCTAAACTTTATTTTGAATATGACATGGGTAAACGTGACTACATAATGAATAATTCTAAAAACTAAATAGCAATAAAGTAGTGATCTAATAACTGATGTAAATGTCTCACCATTCAGCTATGCTCTTGTGAGAACGGATAACAGAGGTCTCGATGTCAATTGGGTGATACCTCATTCCCCTCAGCTCCAGAGTCTCATCAAGGGAGCCCACTACATAGAGGGCGTCATGGCGCTCTGATATAGTTTTGAGGTGAAGTTGGAGAGAAAAGCAGGGGGTAGAAAATATCTTTAGTTTTCTGTGGTGACAAAAATCTAAGTATGAGTCCAGCTTACACTAAAAGCAATGTACTAACTGTGAGTTAGAGCGAGCACTTGTGATTCTCACCTCCACTGGCATCAGTCAGGTCGGTGCGCCGCAGGAAGCCCAGGTAGCCCGTCCTCGCCCAGACAGTCTGGGTGTCGCCGAAGCTGAGCTTGGTGTTGAAGTGGTCAGCATGCAGCGCCTCCTCACCGTAAACTGTGTAGTAGCCTGTGGCATTGTGAGGACTGCTCACCCAGACCTATTACACACAGAGAAATGACAGTTACACAAATGATCACACACATCGGGCGCTCTATCAAGTTATGGATCTAGTGTGTCATTGTCCAACATTTATATAAAAAGAGAATACATTTATTGACTGGTCTTCATTGGCAATACAATAACAAATACAAATGATTGCAACTGTTGTTTGTGTTGTTCCTTTTCTGCTTTGAAAATAACCAGTTTGTGTAGTCTCTCTCCCTGAGAAATCTAGCAGGTTGTTCTAAATCTCTTACTCCGATTACAGAAATGAGTTGTTTCGTTTGTATGAGGTTTCAGAGATCACTTTACTGCAGAAAGCCAACTGTAACTTTATAACATAAGTGCATGTTAGTGCACTCATTGTAGGTCAAAACCAGGTGGAACAGGTTGGGGTGAAATAAGTGAAAAACAAAGATGACGCTGGGACTTACCTCTCCTAGATGGGAGTCTCCCAAGGGTCCTTTAGTTTCTGTGTTGGCAATGATCACCTTCACTCCTGGAAGGATCTACAACAGCACACAGACCCATATTGATATCCCAAAGCTTTAGAAAAGGAGCAACCTTTTTGCAGTGTAGGGTCACAGTTGTTGGTAGTGTTTTGCGTGATGACGTACCTTCCCAGACTCCATCAGTGGCAAGCTGTGTGGCGACCCTCTCTCTACCAGGCGAACCCTAAAGAAATAAAAGGGCAAAGTGAGCAATTTTATATCTCCATTTTTATTCAATTTGTCAACATGTAAAAAAAACAAGTGTGAAAAAAACAGTCAAAAAGGTTTATTTTTAAGATCGGATGTATTCATATGCTAGAAAATTATGTACTAGCATTTGTTAAAGAAAATGGAGTTATTCATAACTGTGTGTGTTTTAGTGTTTTTTTTTATTCCAGTACATATATTATTTGCATTAGCTTTGTGTGTTCATTTTAATCATGAGATAATGTGAAGAAGAGATGATCAGAAAATAAATATACAAAAAGAGGAAAAACAGTCAGAAAAAAATGACTTCAGAGAGTCTTCGTACAATAGGATTGTTCAAAAGGTCAGCCTTAGGGCCTTTACTTTATGTTGCAGAAACCACACGTCGGTTCACAGATGTGACTCCTTTCTACTACAGAGTGGCTTGCATTATATGTATGTGGTAGTTCATAAAACACCATTGGAGGAAATCTCCTTCTTCTCCAGTTCTTACTGGACTATCGAGTTTGGGCGATTGCAAACTCGTTTAAGCAACTACACCTAGGCATTCTTAAGCTTGGGCTCATTCAACCAACACCTTCTCCACAACGAGGATGTTTGAGGGGGATTCCTGTTATTATATTTGTGCTAACATGAATACAGGAGAGGTGTCTCATAGATCCACTAGGAAATGAATAACAATGTTTAAAGTTGCTTTGAGACTGAATACAAGGAGGCTAATTATAAAAGAAACTACCCTGGAAGGGAGAGGGAAACCTCCCTGTTTCCTGATTGATAATGGTAAATCTTGTAGTCCCTTAACAAAGAACTGTGTGTGTAAAAGTGTTGGAGGGTTTAGCTGGTGGGAAAGGATGCATGAAGATAAGAGATGACCTTGGGTGAACTCACAGAAGCCTGTTGCAGACTACAGTGTGTTCTTTCAAAGTTGTTGTGCAATAGCGCCTCCAAGTGGGTAAAACTCTAATGGCACATGACCCAATTATTCAAAGCCAACCAGACACTTTCCGTGATTTGATTACTGGACCAATCAGGAACATCCCATCTGACTAGGAGGAGCGTAGCATGAAAGGTTAAAAATCATTATGTGTCTGCATCTGATCTATGCTAAATCCGAAGATTAAAACACTTTGTACTTAAGTAATAGAGTTTTCTTCGTCAGCACCTCAGTGGTTCCTACACATCTATTTAGTGGTTATATATTCAAAGTTCAAGAAGACTGAACTGAAAGAAGAAAACCACAATGACACATTATAATTACAAAATGCATCAGATTGTCTGAACACTCTCAAAGGAAACTCTTGTTGTCCGTGGTCAGTCCAGTTAGCTGCAGTGGCGCCCCGTACCTATCATGTCGTAGAGCTCTCATGTCCACATAAACAGTAGTAGGGTCTGGTCCGGCTGTGCCCTGGAGAAAAAAACAAGCAGAGTGGGACATGAGTGGATCATGTAACTGTTACAGCCCTGGTATTAATGCTGCATGTTGCCTGAGTGGAGGTGGAAGCTGCTTATGATACAACTGTTGACAAAGCAGGAGGGGGGCAGCCAGAAGCCAACCAGCCAGGCTACAATTGTTAGGACTTTGGCAAAACAACCATGTAGCTACAGACACTGTACCCACACAGTTAAATTCACCTGGTCTAATGCTGTCAGTTTGTTTTCATACACGTGTAGCATGGTTGGGAAAATCTACAGTGCCAGTTATTAGAGGCCAACAAAAAAATATAAATGAACTGTAGTTTATTTCCTTCAAATGTTTATCTTATGTGACAAAAAGGCACACAATGTCAGAAAATGTGCACTAAATGAGCACCATTTGTTTTGATTAAATGTCCATAGGTGTGCAATGCACCTGAATTCTAATTGAGCTATTTCTCAAATACTGATTCTGGTTATCACATATTGATTCCTTCTGCTTTGGGATTTGTCATCATTACTGCTGTAAGACTAGTCACAACGCATTATGGTTTCCATCACTCCTTTACCAGTGTGTAGCCAGAGTACAAGCTAGCATTGTTTCCCTGTACGGTCGTCTGTGTGAGGTCAAAGCCAAACACAGAGCGGGCTGAACATCAACGAGACTCAATCCAGAGATTAGTCTTTGCCATAAATCCAAAGCCAGCAGTCCAATTAGCCTGATTAAAAATGCATCAATCAAACATTCCTTCCTTTTATGAACCTGGTCAACATGATCAGACTACAATACAACTCAAACGTCAAAACTGTGTGTAGTATTTGTTAATGAGGAGTTTCATTCCAAAGTGAAATATCAGCAACTGAAAGGGTAAAACAAATAAAGGGATAAAATAACTTCTCTCACTAAATGGCTACTAGTGTGAAAGAAAAGGCAACAGAACAACAGAATTTTCATTATATAAATAAGTAAATAATCATTCCATCCACGACGCAAACACTAATTGTGGTAAAATGTTGAAATATTGGGATTGTCAAAAACGATTAACTGTCTTTTCACTGGTAAAAAACAAAACAAAAACACAGTGTGGAATAATGATCAAAAGGTTTGATATGGCATTCCCAAATTAACTTAATCACGGCAGAGTTCATGCTGCTAGCTTATGGTTTAATGTAGTAGCACATCACATATAACCTATCATAAAGCAATGGTTGAGAGAAAATGAATAGCAGTAAAGTAAAGCTGAAGCTTGTCAGAGAAAAAGAAAACCAGGAGGAAAACAATCAGTGAATTAAGGTGAAGCACATTCAGAGATCATGCAAGATAAACAAACCTGCACATGAACACACGGACACAAGCACGTGTGAGCGCGCGCACACACACACACGCAAACACACACGCAAACACACACACACACACACACACACACACACACACACACACACACACACACACACACACACACACACACACACACACACACACACACACACACACACACACACACACACACACACACACACACACACACACACACACACTGACAGACAGACAGACCCAGCGGCAGCCCAATGAGAAAACAGCAACTTGTATCCTACAGTTACCTGCTCAGCCAGTTTCCCTAACCTGTTGGGCTGACAGGACAGGGCAGGACAGATAAATAAAGATATATATGTATTTTATACGTGGATACACATGCACACACACACACACACAAAAATTACCCTGGATAGGGAGAAACAAAATAAAAAAAATCGAAGGGCCACAGGAGAAAAGAAAAAATTATGAACAGTCAGACTGAGAAGGGAACTTAGTGAATGGTCTTTTTCCCATTATTCAAAAACCTTATATATGTATAAAATATAAAGCATTATACATTTCCCTTCACCTCAAATTAGTTGGTAAAAAAAAGGTTTCCTATTTTATAGTAAGCCACCTGCATCATCATCAACATTCAGTCTTTTAAAGTTCTGCCAATGCTGCAAGGATTTCTTGGATGTTTAAAAAACATTGACCACCATGAACTCTGGACCTCTCCAACCCTCCTCCAGCTTACCTGCAAACATATCGCCACATTCACCCTACAGCCGAAGGTGGTGCTGACGGCGCGTGATGAAAGCCCCAAGTCCTTAAAGATCTTTGAGAAGGACTGAGTGAGTGCTATGCGGGGCCTCTCCTCTGCTACCACCATGCACGTACGCACGCAAGACAGGTTCACATTTCGCAACTGGAGATAGAAAAAAGAAGAGTTGGATCAGTAAAAACTATAAAATAAATTAAGTGCAAATTGTGTGAAAACACTGCAGCGAAAGCAATAACGTAACATTCTTTCTCAATTTGCAAAGACGACTGTGGCTGCATGTAAACTAGGAGCAGACAAGATTGATGTAATGGTTGTATTTTCATATTAATAGAACTGTTTTATTAGATAGATTCTACTCATTAAACCACAGACATGATTTTATGAAAAGAAATGGAAAAAAATCCCAGCTTCAAGTGCTGCTGACAGCAATCAGCATACAGATACAGAGTGAAGTGGCTCACCCCTGAGGACCCTGACTTTGTCTCAATAATCACAGCGCTGTAGCAGCAGCACCACAGGGAAAAGGAGTCATTGAAGAAAACCCTTAAATTTAGTGGAAGAAAAAGCTGCAGTTTGTTGTTCCCCAGTAACACCACTCAACATCTGAAGAGACAAACTGACCCGCAGTGCCTCTGTCTGTGAACCCAAGCCCTTGGTGCACATCTCCATGACTGAATACGAGCAGAAGGTGACGCGCACTTTGTATTGGCTGACTGCCGCAAGCCACAGAGACGCGTTGCTCTCCAGCTCCAGAGGGGGAACCAGGATCGACTGGTGGCCCGAGTACACACTGCAACCAGAAACATACATGCCAGAAATAAGGATCCACCAGAAAATAACTCAATGTTTATTCAATTTTACTGTCATTCTTTTGTTCAGAGCTGCTGGTTTACCTGCACAGGCACCAGAGAGCGAAGCCCAGGCCGCAGTAGGGGTCCAGACAGATGGCGATCTGCCGGGAAGGGTAGAGCTCACACTGCAGTTTGATGGAGCGACACAAGGCACTGGTGGCAGCGTGAGACATCTAGAGGAGATGATGGTACACATGGAGACAAGAATGCTGCATCAAAACTGGATCCTAGTGTAAAATTAAACTTAAAAACAACTCCTTGAGCTTTTAGGGATCCATTATTTCACTGACAGACACCTCGGCAGTGTACGGATGGTTGCTTGCTCAGAACGAAATTGTACCGTTAGCCAGTAAAACAAACCATTCTTTGGATAAACAACAGCCACAAACTGTGGACTTAAATGTGCCGAGGTTTACCAGATATTTTGTTAGCTTGGAACGTTTTTCTTATTTATGATCTCTATATGAAAGACTGGTAGCATCCTGACATGACAGCCACACCCTAATTAAGAACCCAGATGGATCATGTTAGTCCTTCAACATTCAACATACTTTGACTCCTGCTAAGATGCCCGTTGTGGACACGCTGAAGTCCAGGTAAGCTAACATCTCTGGGGTCGGGGGCTTGTACATCTGGGGACTCTTCTTCCTGGGGAGGTCATCTGGAGGATGAACAGAGGGAGAGGAGGAATAGTATAATAGTTTTTAAAGCAGGTATAGAAATCCCATACCATGTCCTTTTACTTAAAAACTATATTTATTTTTTATATACTATTCTTTGATGGCAACAGGAGAACATAAAGTGTGTTGGGTATGTGTGTATAATTCACCTGTGTCCAGCACCATGGGCCAGCTCTTGGTGTCCACAGCAGCAGCAGCCTCTTTGGATTTCAGGAGCTTCATTATTGCTTGAGTGGTCAGGATACACACCGACTTACTGACCTTTAACACACAGATACTACAGTATTACTACATATGTTACATTACTTTAATTATTCACACAATTTGCAGCCCTGCACAGAGCAGAGCTGATTTTGTATATCATTTAGTTAATTATAAAAAAAAAAAAAAAACATACATTCACCAGGTTTAATGATTGTAATAACTGTGCAGAGAGGGATTCAATTAGCATTTTGATGCAGGTCAGCGGACTCTGTTACCTCAACAATCATCTTAACGGTGGGCAGGGTGGTCGCCAGGTTCTGGGGATGCGGGGGTCTGACAGTGACTGGAACACAGCCAGCATACAGGCAGCCGTAGAAGGTAGCAATCAAGTCGATTCCTGCACATAAATGTTTATACTTAATAATATTACGAACTTTATTGAGTCTCTTCTGGTGTGTGATTATGATTAATAGACCGACTTCAAAAGTGAAGACAGAGATAGTGAAGAACCAGCTGTGTCTGAAGAACAGATCTGAAAGGGCAAGTAGCATGGTAGCACCTCTTACCTGGTGGGTAGACGAGTGCCACGTGGTCTCCAGTGTTGAGGCGACCCATCAGTGCTGTAGCCACCCGCTCTGCCCGCTTGTGCAGCTGCAGACAGGAGGCTGTACTAGCCACCGTGCCCTGACAAGCAAAAGATAAGAACACAAGTTACATTAATTTACAACGCTATGCTACACTTTATTTAACACGTATCAAAGTTGTAAGTTCAAGAAATTGGCCAGGCTTCATCGGCCTTATGATTCATCAACCGGTAGAGATTTCTAACAAGCTTTCATTTTAATATCTCCTTGTATTAGGCCCATATTGCAAACCAATACTTTTTTTTGTTGCATCAATGCAGGAAGTGCCATCATTTATCAGTTATTAAATTAACTGAATTAGCCAATACAGGCAGAATAATCAAATTGTTTGATCTATAAACATTTTCTCAACTGAATTTACAGGAAATTAACTACATATGAATAAATATTGCCATGGCAAAACTAAATTCTATATACTATGACAAAAAGGCAATACCTTAGCATTAAGAACAAGGAACAGAGGGTGGTCTGGAGTGGCCTGAGCTCTCCATTGCAGCACATCCTGTATGTACAGGAACTATAGGGGAGAGAGAGACACACACACACACACACACACACAAGTTTAACTACAGAGACATGAGTAACACACAAAAAAGACAGACACAAACTGAGACAGTGATGAATTGCTACACAAACAATGAAGAATTAATTTAGATTAATTAAATTAATTCAATTAGTTTTTGTAATGAAGGGGTGACAGATGTGATAGGGTACAATATATGTGAAACTTAAGAGTTGCAATACATGATGAAAGCTGAATCTGAATTACATAACACCTGTGTTAATACAGACAGCTCAGACAGCAGGGAGTCAAAACCATGTCCATCATCTCCGTCAGCTGTATGTATTTCAGATTCCACTCCCTCCAGTAGAGATCCTTACCTGTGTCTGCAGCGTATGTGTGCAGGTGATGAGTGGGTGAAATGAGGACGACTATCTACCTTACGTGCCTGGTCATTGTCCTCTAGCTGTGCCACGTCTCTCCCACAGGCCTGTGCTATCCTCTTGCCTGCCACCAGGTTGCCCACTATCATAGAAGCAGGACCGACCTCTGTCCAGCACAATCACATTCAGTGAAGTTAGGTCTTACATTCATATCAACATAAATATAAACACCACAATAACAGAAATGAAAAAAAGTATGTCAACAAGTCTTCATGCTAAGTTTGTTTTTAAACCAGATCTGTGCACGGACATCTGTTGATCTACCTGGCTGTTTTTGTCTTGGCTTGGGCAGGTTAGTGACACATGTGTGAGGGCACATGAGGACGTTGCATGGGTGCAAGGTGCCCTCCAGGAAGCGCTGTTTGGTCTCAGATATATGAATGCCGCCCAGGGGAGCCTTGGGAAGTGTGTTGGCAGGCACCAGAGCCAGGCAGTACACCCCAACCTGGTGGATGCTGTCTATGGCCTGGAAATAACACATGCAAAAACAGAGACCTGGAGATCAGCAAACTGTCAAGTAAATCAGAGGAAAGTGTTTCAATGTTATCATAAAAACAAAACAAAACTGGAGCTTTGTGTTTTTCACAGTCCAGTTTTAGTTTCAGTGAACACCATAAGGGATGTTTTCACTGGCAGTTATTCTTGTTTTAATATTAATCTTGTTTGTATGCACATAAATAAAATCAAGGAAAAAATAGACTTCTACATAGATTTCTTCAGCTTTGACTAGGGCTTAAAGGGACCATAACAGTGGTTGTGTATTCTTCTTAATGCATTCAAGAAATCTTTAACAATATAATAATAATAATCCAAGATTAAAATATATATATATATATATATATATACTGTATTCATTATTTAAATGTAGTTTCAAGGTTCTGCAAATTGTTTATTATATGGAACTGACATGCTAACCAATAATGATCTCCTTCAAAGTGGAAAATCAATCTAAACCCTTATGGCATGCTGTAGAAAACATTAAGGAAGGAGTATTATCAAATAAGTATACCCGATTTGCACTTACTAAAATAAAACATGCAGACCCACTGGTATAGTCCTTCAGTTAGCTGTGACTAGGTGAAAAGATGTGAAAAAGACAGAGCACAGTGAGCACCTGAAGGACGCGGCTCATCCACTGGAAGCTGTCTTCCTCGGAGGCGTCTGGCCTCTGCTCTGCCACAACAACGATCCTCTCGTCATGCAGCACAGACAAAGAAAACACTGCTATCCTGGAACACACAACATAAAAAAACACTGTTACAGCTGGATTGTACTCTTCCAATCAAACTGTCAGTGGAGAGTTAGAATCCAGTGCAGATTAGACATACTCTCTATATGAGAGATATGTAGAGAAGTGCAGAGTTTTTCTTTTACCTCCCCCTGTACACAAACTTCATGGGCTCCACTGCCAGTGCTGTGGCAACCACATCATCTGCATTGTGTCTCCGCCCACTGACCACCATCAGCCCATCCATCTTCCCCACAACAAACACAAGGCTGTCCTGGTGGGAAACACAAAGCACATACAGTACTGTTAGATGGGTAGATCTTGTCATTTACCCCAATCTAATAATAATAATCAGCTGTATAAAATATGATTCTCTCTCCTGATAAAAGTGTGAAAAACAATGACAGCTGTTCATCTAAACAAACAACTTAAGGTTTGGAAGTAATCAGACCTCACAGTGGACAGTTTTCATTGGAACTACCATACTGGAGAACAGAGAGGTATGTGCATTATCCAGAGTAACTGGGATGTTGTTTCTGGAAAGACACTGAAGTTGAATTTCTTTGTTGAAATTATTTTCCAGCTGAAATGAACTCCCATTTTCCTCCATTTTATTGAGGTCCCAGCAGAAGCCTCAGATGCACACTGTGTATTCCAAACATACAACTTGAACTATTTGCATGGCTAGAAACTCCTAAAGGTTAGTGTTTGTAATTTGAGTGAACTAACTCTGCACCTGGGACAGGGGCACGCTGAGAGAATATGAAAAAGATATGACACTGAATGTCACAGATTGATGATTTAAGACAATTGAAGTATATTTGAGGTTTAAGCAGATATGTCCTAAGGTAGCATGTGCTGCCAAAACTATATATGACTAACATATCACAACCATGTTTGAAACAGGGCTATCTTTATGCTATAAGAACTTACGGGCCCCACAAAGCCCAGCAGTGAGGTCCTGGTAAATGGTCTGTCGCTGACGGGAATCCCAGATGATGTTACTGGAATGGTCTGCAAGTAGAAACAACACTGTTAAAAACATACATTTGTGAATGAAGTATAAATGTCCAATGCCTCTAGTTGAAACACAGTAACTCATACATGAGAAAATACACGTAAGCATTTGCACTCTGGATTCATTTAAACAGTTCCAGAAATAAGTCACTAACCTCGAAGATATTCTTGGTCATGCCCGGGAGGCCGTAGTAAGCTACACCTGTGCTACCTGAGTTGACGCAGATCTCTCCAACCTCGTCTGTCTGACAGAGATAGGGTGTCCCCTCCACCCGCACCACACAAACCAGAGCTGGAGACACATAATGATGACAGCGGGGTGGGACATAATAAAATATAATTTCAAGTAGATGTCTAAATTGGTCCATAGATTTCTGTTGAATTACTTATTTCAGGAAAAAGTTAAACATTTTCAATAAGGAAATGTTCATTATTAGTTCATGTTTATTAATTTAATTAATTTAATTGTCAGCAAGGTGTTTTGTAATTAACAAATGTTATATGAAGAGGCCTTTGAGCTGCCTAATGTTTGTCATAAACACCTTGACAACTCAAAATCAGCAGACAGACATCAACAGATGCTTATGATGCCATTAAATAAGATAGTAAAAGCATTACTGCTAAATTTAAAATTTAAATGTTTACATAGGTAGTTTTTCTTTCCATTTATAGCCTACAAAATCTTATCTGATCCCCTCCATTTTCTGGGGACACGGTGGTGTCATTATAAAAAAATTTTTCATCTTCAGCATTTTACTCATTAACGGAAGCAAAAATATTAATAAGCAGCACATTGTACTGTACCTCCAGGCATGACCTGTCCCACATCCTGCACTGTGAGGACGGAGAGTTTCTCCTCCGTGTCCACACGGATCACGCTGTGGCTCAGCCCACCCATAGACAGCACCGCCTTCCCAGGAGGAGGAACACCCATTTCTGGAGGTCTGCAGGACATAGACATTATTGCAATTACACTTGTTATTAGTGAACACAGTGACACACATGGAAAGACTTGCAGTTCAATACATCTGTCACTCATTCCTCTTCATTTCCCTAGCCTTTTATGGCAAAGAAAAATCAAACAAATGATTCCAGTTCTATCTTTGTTCATCGAATACAGTTGTTTTTTTCAATAGAAGACTGAACCATCCATTGACTTAGTGCATCTTTATTGCAGCAGTATTGACGACCATGTGAATCTGTGAGAAAAAGACTCTGGATCCATTACAAAATGTTTAGACTTTCACGTATTTATTATATAAGTCTAGCCATGTGTTTTTAGTCTGTCTGTCACCGTAATCCTTCTCCATGACTAAGCCCCGTGATCAGCAAAAAGCTGGGACATCCTATACTTCCTCTCCGTGTTAAAGAAGCACAAATCTCCCTCCTCTTGCTGCAGAATCCAGCTAATGTTGCAAACGCAGTGTGATTTAATAGCACGGTAAGGCAAAGTGGTGACCAGTTGCTTTTGTTCCTATAGGGTGCAGTAAAGGCAGCTCACCTGCGGATGGCGACAGTCATGGCTTCTGAAGAGCTGGCACATGGACAGATCACCTCAGGTCGCAGCCCACGTGCCTGAAACACGTTAAGGAAGGCATCGCAGGAGGATATCGACCCTGTGATAACACACACACACACACACACACACACACACACACACACACACACACACACACACACACACACACACACACACACACACACACACACAGATCCAGTCAAACCAAACACACAACAAATCAATGATAATCTCTTGTGGCTTCAGGGTGATTATAAAGGTTATTTTATTGAATGAGAATCTGCAGGTGGACTCACATGGGTTAGCTCCGTCGGCTACAATGAGCATGCGCAGCGAGCTCAGGCTGATGTCTCTCTGGTCTCTCTGGGCCAGCAGAGACCAGTGCATGTCCCTCGACTTCACCACTGCAACCCGCGCTGTGCAAGGACACAAAAACAAAAGAGACAGGCTCCCAATAGAATCATCCAATCAACACCTCTGTCATTCAGCTCGACAGCCAATCACAGATAACACAATCTGACAGCAAATAGCAGCACTGTCTGACTCAGTTGCCAACAGGTGACTAAGCAAAGCTCAGACCAGAAAGGAGATGCATTTTTGCAGGGCAGCAGGGCAGCAGGCCTCCCCTCCTCAACATCCACCAGGCTAATACAATTGAACTAGAAATCAATAAGTCCAACAAACTCTTGCTTTAATCTATCCACCCCTGTCAAACGTGCAGTAAGAATCAAAACGGTTATGAGAAACACACTCCCTCTGGAAGTAAAACTTGGTTTTATTCAGGCTTACAGACACTAAAAACAATAACACAATGTTGGGTAAACTAGCATTTCACCATCAAGCAAGCTACCAAAGCATTTTTCTCTAAGTACTTTATTGTGAATAACCTGTACTGTCATGTATGTGTGCCATTTTGTAAGTATGATACAATGCACTATAATAAATAAATAATACATTTCCCATACTGAATAACAAAAAACAAATGGGTTTATCTTACAATAAAATTAGATTTGTTTATCCTGTATTAACGCCCTCTTCATAGGGCTGAGATGCAGCAAGTAGAGTAACGGAGAAAAGTGACAATTAACCCTCACCTTTGTATGTGTGCACCTTCTGAATCCAGGAGAGGGGGTTGACTTTCATCAGGGAGTAAGGAATGCTAATCACGTGCATCCGATTCATGACACTCTGCCACAAAAACAGACAAGCATCGCATGAGTAACAAAATGTCAAAAGTGTATCTTAACATGATGTCACTGTAAACAAGATGGGAGTTATGACAAGATTTTATCACTTGCTGCTGAAAGTGTAAATAAATCATTGTTTCTGCTACTGTTGCTGTTGGGTCATTTTAGGAATTTAAACGTGGACAAGCAGGTGATATATGGGCTGTATATAAATTCCACGGCATGTTTGAAACCAGAGCTGGGTTAAGTATGTGTTAGAAGACACAGAATATTATGAGAAAAGATGCTTTTGCCCATCAGGAGCTCATTAGTTTGAATGCGTTTACATATTGATAAAGTCCTCATAGGAAATAAGTCATAAAAATCAGACATTTTATCAGCAAACTGAGCATGGATCTATTCTATTTCTAATAACCCTCCTATTAGCTTTGCCAGATGGTTCAAGGCCACTCACAGTAAGAACACCATGCCATAATCCTGCTTCTCTCTTGAAGTCCAGGACGTTGGTTATGGTCTCGGCTGCAAATCAAAGAAATTAGACATTTAATCTGACATTCCTATTCTTCACTAGAGCAATCACACATCATCTGATTGAACACAAAACAAGCTCTGTAACGATGAGAACAGTACTGTAACATTATTAGTTCAGTGAAGCCCCAAACTAAGTTTCAGAAACAGACCTGGAGAGTTTTTCTCGAGGCTGCTGGTGCAGTTAGGAGTTATTTAGGGCAAAACCGGGACACTTGAGGAGAGAAGGTGCCCAGCCTTACATTCTCAGAAAGAAACACAACCAGCTGAGTAGCTGCATTTATCAAACTAGACTGTAATTACACTCTGATAGGCTCTGTGAGCAATATGAAGGGGAAAATCTATAATATCATAAATTATAAAATAGTTGTTGTTGTTTGTTTTTTTATGAATGTGCTCTGCATTATCTAACCTGCAGTATAAATAATAAGAAAACAACACAGCAATTCCAAAAGATCAAGCCCAATGTATGCTTTTCGTTTGCATATTCCTACATTTTTATCATTACTAAATCTGGTTAAGTCCCTCTCTCTATTGCTCTCTTTAGCATATGCTACCGCCACCAACTGGATGCCTTTCTCCACAGAGCAAAATTAAATATGCATAATGCCCTCCTCACCTTCAGTGTAGCCGCAGGCCTGTGTAAGGGCGTGACAGTGAGCCAGCATGGCTGAATGGGACACTGTGATCCCCATGGTGCTGCCCTCCTTGCTGGTTTTATACTGGATGTTAGAAACATTGGAACAGTTCCATTAAAAAAAAGGCATGGATAATATGAAAAAGAAGAGTACCTGATGAATAGTAGCTAAAAAATACAATCAATCAATGTGTGCTTTATTGGTAACAGCAATTAAACTACACTTACCTCTATGTAGGCTATGTCATTACTGGCTTCCCGTATTGGAGGATGCCAGTCTTTCGGAGGCTTCACAACATGTTTTCCATCTGTCACAAACCACAGCAACCGCGGCCAGCCTGCAGAGATGGAGACATTAAGTTAGTTCAAACCGAATGTAACTATACCAACAGACAGTCAAAATGAGAATAAAACTGTACCTTTGAAAGTGGCTACCTCCCCCGTTTGTGCTTTGGGCAAGCCTTTCTGACAAGCATCAGTGGTTAGTGCCAATGTGACGCCACAGCTGCCCAACAGAAAGCCAATCTGTTGACTTCCTGCATCCTGGGGGACCAAAGAGGATGAAAAACTGAAGTTCATACTGGCAAAAACTTTGGCAAACAGTGTCTGTCACAAACAGTCAACTATTAAGAATTCAGAACATGAAAGCTTGGTGGAAAGCTCTGAGAGAATTTGGGAATTCTAACCCGAGAGAAAGAAGGACGATGACTTAAGAAGAAACCTCAGAGCATCTTACATCAATAAAGCAGCAGGTTAGAAAGCAGAGTGATGGCTAATCACTATTAAAAAACTCTACCGCTGAGCATCAAAGCCCAAGATCTGACACACACTTACTCATATTTGATTGACTGTGCAAATTAGCTTACAGCTAGACTCGTGCTGAGCAAAACATGCTCTGCAGAAAAGAGGGGGAAAATTTGAGATACTGGGTAGAAGAAAAAGGGGATAGAAAAATAAAGAAGGCTTGAAAGAGAGAGGCAGGAGTGAGCGAATGAGTTTCTGACTCCCGATAACAGTTGGCCTGTGATCTAATATTTTAACTGGAATTACACATAATTTCATCTCACTCAAATCTCATTAATTACAGCACAGCGTCATCCAACAGCATGCTTATGAAGGGCAAACAAGAACAGACATTAATATTTAGCCTGTGTAACGGATGTGGGTGAATTTGGTTGGTAGATGTGCTCAAAACTGTGATGCATCATAATTCTCTGTAATTAGAACATTTGAAAGACAATGTATGTAACCATGCAACGCGTTACCAAGAAGCAAGATATTCTTCGGTTCAAACTACTATTCTGGGATATTGGAATAAATTGTAAATATTAATTTAAACAACTTTTAAGGGTCTCATTAATAGGTCAAATGTCCAGCAGGGGTCACTACTGCTCTTCACTGTCTATGTAGTAATCACACATATTAAAAATGTCCACACATTCCCAGGAGATTGTATTTGCCTTTACCTTTCTGGTAAGCGGCACTTCGATAGGCACAGGTACCAGCTCTGCCAGGAGACAGCCGTAGAAGGCCACCATGAACATCACTGGGTCATTGTTGGGGAAAACAAGTGCAACCTACAGGTGTAGCACAGACACAATATGTTAAGGTACAATGTTATGCAGTTCCTGCTTTAAGTTAAAGAATAGAATGCAAGGGGCATGGTGTGTAGCAACCATCATGGACAAGATCTGAAACCAAACATTTGCTTCCTCCCTCAAGTAATGATGTGATATTATATTTGTAAAGACATAACACAAACATGAGAACTTATTGGTTAAAAATTGAGCACTGAGATGCAGCCTTCTGTAAGGGAGCAATCAGAAATATCAAGATTTCAAGTAGGCTAAGGGGATTATAATATGATCTCAGTTTAAGCTTCTTAGCTGGGTTATTTCAACCCATTTCATTTTCAACACTGGAAATTGTGTTCAATGCTCAGAGAAATACAGTCTTGCACAAGCTGAATATCATATTAGGAGCCTCAGCCAAATGCCTGAAATGTAACAAGAACTGTGATATATACAACTGACCACCATTGGACACTCTCATGTTATCGCATGACTTACTCTGTCTCCGGGCATGAGCAAAGGCTCATTTCTGGTGCTCAGCTTGTTAAGAAGAGTGTATGCCAGTTTCTGACTGCGGGTCCATAGTTTACCTACAGAGGTGAAGATACAGTGTAAATACTTTACTTTTAACAACCCCAGATCCACAAATCAATATGCAAATACACAAAATAGCTTATAATAACAGTAGATTACAAAATAAGGTATCTAGAGACAAACGCAGGCACTTGCTTGTCCATTATTTGCACAGAGAAAACCCACAAAGAATGGATGACAGGAGTTGATATTGTTTTTCTAAATTCTGAGCCAATCATTCACAGATTGATACCTACCATAGGTGAGTGTGTAGACAGGCTTGCCAGCATTGTCGAGTGCCGTCAGACAGGGGCTCTTGGGCTGCGTGCTGCCCCATCGTTGTAAGGCTGCTGGCAAGGAGGGAGGCCAGTTGTTGACCACCCCAAGAGGCTCTCCTTCCAGGGGACTTGTGTGCTGGCCTTCTGGCTTTGGCTGGTTGGGATCTATCTGCTGGACTAAATGGGGAAAAGAATGGGGCATCAGTGTGAGGATGGTTCAATGTATGTTTTTGGCTGTGAATTACAAAGAAATGGTAAATTTGTCAATTATACAACTCTTTTAAAGTATGGCAAGGTAATAATAGGAGTATGTGGGGATTGAAAGGCACTGACATGGGAGTGATGGAAGAGGAAAAGCTGGAGGATTAAATGTGAGCTGAGAAACAAAGAGAAACCTGTGCCTTTCAATAAGCCATAGCTCCCTTTATCCTTGACTTTCCCTTCCTCCATGCACACTACTCGCTCTTTAGGTTGACTTCCATCTCTCCATCTGTATTTTCCCCTCACACTCTCCTGAACTCTCTGGTTAGTGGTATTCAGAACTACTTAGCTGAGCTAGCAAGATGTCCGCCGCCAAATAAAACACCTTGATCAGGAACAGGTAGTTAAGCCTGCTGCCATTTCAACTCTGTGTGTTTTTCTGCTCGCACCAAGCAGACCATCGGGGCTTGCCATGCCACAGCTTTTGTGCCAGACGCAGGGAGGCTTTACAATGACCTGCTGATGTATTACTATTCCTCCTGCGTATTCATTTTCACAGTGTTTATTCAGCCTGGCAGAGTACCACCCAAAACCCATGATGGGCTGGTTAAAATGGAGGAAATGGTTAGAGAGGGCTGGTCCACTGGTGTGTGTGTGTGTGTGTGTGTGTGTGTGTGTGTGTGTGTGTGTGTGTGTGTGTGTGTATTCCCTAACCACTCCCTTAGCACACCTGGTGGTCTCAGCTCCACCAAAAGATAACAACCCGTGATCTAAAAGTGTACCTAGACTGTTTATTTGTGTGACGTGGTGAGGTCAATAGACATTTTTATCTCGGCTACAACAATAATTAAATTAAATAACCAATACTGAAGCTGAAAACTACACTGAAAACTACAAAGAAATTAGACAACATCTTGAAGTGGATGTGGCTGTCACACTCAAAGGAGCAGGAGTGTTTATATCAAATACATCCTTTAACTACTGAAGTGTCGGATCGGTATGCTGATCACACCACAGAAAGACGGATGCTTTTTTTTCTCATGATTTATTGATTTAATAGAAGCAATGTAATTACTTTCAGGCCATCTTACCATCCAAAAGCTCCTCAAAATCGTCCACAAAGAACTCTCGTAGTGGCGGTCGCTTTGGTCTCTTCAGAGTGTTGAGCAGCTGCTGGATTTTGGAGGAGACGCGACTGTTGACTGGTACACCTTCACAATAAGATTGGAGGGGATGAAAAGAAAATGGTATATGTAGATAGAATAGATAGAAAAGACATATGTAGACAAATTGATTGAAAGATGGATGAAGTAAAGGAATGGATGAGAGGAAGAGAGATAAGAAAAAAAAAGAAAAAAGGTCAGTGTGGTGCTCTGATGCAATAGAGGATAACCAGCTCACATTGTAGCAAGACAACAAAACGGTGGACCTTGAGCTCACAGGAGAGGTTGAAGGTTACAGTCTTTCAGTCCAGATACTGTAGAATCACCGATAAACCTCACAGGCTATCAATCAGAAAATGAGGAGCCTCCTCGCCTGCTGCCTAGCAACAAAGATGGCCTCCCTACAGAAAGTAATTCATGAGGTGTCTCAGAATGTGTCTATTTCACATACGCTCGGCAAAACTGATAATTGTGGGAGGCTAAAACCAACCATATGCCCAGCAAAGCCAAAACATATACAAGTCATCTAACGTGTAAGTTAAAATTGCTGAACCAGAAGATAAATGCAATACTTAAAAAGCAGGAGAGGAATGAAACAACAGACTAAAATGAGATTAGAGGGGAGGTGTCCAGTTAGATTTCCCTCACATTTGAGACATGGATGTGCAGACTATAATCATCATCGGACATCATTTCCTCCATATGAATTCGTACTTAGTTTGGGAGGAGTGGTCTGTGGCAGACATTCCAGACAGCCACAGGAGACGAAGGCCACAGCTGCACCCAGCTTGCCTGATCTATCTTACTATAATAAGCCTGCCTCAGACAGGCTCTGCCTCCCTAATGTAGGGACAGATGCAGTGGGAGTTGACATGTAGGGGTCAGCTCTTCACCTGATGGGCCAATTAGAAAGCCCCAGACACACAAGAAAACATCTTAGGGGCCCTGAACCCCACACACTCAAGTGTCGTCTTTATATCACAGCCAACCAGGACCCACCTGTGATGATGACTATAATTACCATTTTCATGATTTCATAATGTATTAATTTTGGGAGGAAATGGCACACCAGGTGTAAACATAATTGTATTTACCAACAAGCTAAGACCATAACAAAGATGAAGACAACGAGCAAGGCTGGCTATCCTACATTTTTCTTAATGTTAATGAATCCCATGGAAAGACTAAAACCAAGTTCTGTGTTTGTCCGTCTCCAAATATTTTGACTTCCTTACCCTGTCTATGGCTCTAAGCCCCAAGCTCCTTTGTTCCTACTGAAGCCAAAAAAACAATTCAAAACGGTTTACATTACATAGTTTAATTTTAAGTAAGTAATTTCTTGAAGCAGCTGGGCATTGTAGTTTTTAATCAAACGCTACTCAAAACGGAGGAGCATTTGTTGGGGACTTTTTTTTAAACCGCGGATCATTAAACATTTGGTGCTCTCATGAGTTTGTACAATAAATTGACTCAAAATAAACTACGGTGCAAATTTCTATCATAATTGTTGTATTTTTGTACAACTAATTGAAGTATATGGCACAGAGGAATAAGCTATATCTGACTTTGGATACACAGACCTTACTTCTTAGTAATTAATTAATTAATTGTTGGTTTTGGCTTTTTCATATTTGTTGAGAAAAATGCACAACGGTATGCATGCTCCATCAACACATACAGCGTCACTATCCGAGTCCAGATGGAACCAAAGTTACTGTGTGGCCTGTTTTCTACACCCAACTATGTGTTGTTATTAAAATGGCAACAGTGCTAGACAGCTGCCATCAAAGAACCCACTATGTGGCTACAGGCTAACAGGCTTGTGTCACAGAGTGTAGTGAGAAACATAAACTGACAAGTCCAAGTGTCTCGTTGTGAGCGCAGAAACCAGTATGTCAACATGCTAATTATTCACAACCTCAAATGAATTGTTATACCTGTCATGGAAAAGGCCTTTTCAAACATTGTGCTTTAACATAATCAGTTTGAAGAGCATATAGGTAAGACATTTGTGCCAAAGCCTTTGGCAACACACTCAGCTATACAAACACACGCACACACACACACACACACACACACACACACACACACACACACACACACACACACACACACACACACACACAGGAATCAAATTCACTGTAGCTTTGCATATACTTTTGGAAAATACAGTTTGGACAAGTGCTCGACCTGACAGTAGAGGCAAAGGCAGCGACACACACAAACACATATGCTCACGCAGCAGAGTGCACACATAAAAGACTGCCATAGAGTTGGAAGAACAGTTATAAATACCATCCATTAAACTGAGGGATCCTTCACTTCTCCACTCACAGCCTGGAGGAGAGACACATCAGGATGTCAATGAAACACTCCTGCTAACTTTTTCCGTGTGAAATGTGAACGTGTTAATGTGATAGAGAAATCTACCAGCAGCCAAACGTAGGTGAGAGTAGGCTTATAAAGCGCTAAGACACAGACTGTTGTTGTGGTACCATAACAACAAAGACAGGATTTCTTGCTATTTAAGCTATTTTGTCATTTTTTAATGACTTGTGTGCGAAAACTTGCATAAGCAGCGTGGGTTTGAAACATCTTGAACACTAAACAGCGAAACAGAAGGGACAAAAATGACACTGTTTACATCTTTTTAAAACTCCCTTCCCTTTTATGTGTCAGCAAGGTAGGCTGGTTAATCATTTACTGTATTAGCGGTGAAAACCCAGACAACGCACACATTCCTAATGACAGATGATGGATGGCAGGAAGGTAATAGCTCTGCTGAAGCCGTGTTCCAGTTTTCTGGCTGCTAGCTTATTAAATACATTGGACATTGATTTAAAGGAGCATTTCAGCTCTGATTTTGAATGAATGAATGAATGAATGAATGAAGATGGAAGGGTGACAGGAACACATTAGTGGTTCTTTTAGGGACTGCTCATTTATGGCATCGATGATTGTCATCTATTGCAACTCTATGAAGACAATAAGACTTGGTGCGTACACTGTAAAGACAGATATTGTAATGCATGAAACAAGTTCACTTACTACCAGAAAAAAACCCAGCTCATTTCATTTATATTTTATGCATCGTAATGACACATCCTCTTGGTTTGATTTCACTAGTTACCCATCTCTACACTGCACTGCATCCAATTGTCAATATCTGTGATGGCCCATCTGGAAACTGCATACTTGACTGTGCTGTTTGAAAGATTTATGATGTTTTGGTGGCTGTTATATTTATGCACTGATTCACTAACAACATGACAAGAACTGAATCACCTCTGATAATGTGGTTTAAAACTCTGACTCAAAGAAGAATTTTCTTTTGCCTTTTTAGTAATCAAGTGAATCAATTCCTGTATAAATCATTATAAAATAATGTGCTTTTATTAGTGTCAATGACATATTAAGCATCAAGGAAGAAACATAGTGTTTTTTGGGGGGTTGGAGAGCTGCAGTGTTACTATGGCAACACAAGAGGGTCAGTCAGCAGCTTGTGCCAGTCTGAAGGCAGACTGAAGAGACAGAGGGACAGTCAGCAGGGGAGAAAGGGAGGTTACTGTGTGTGTGTGTGTGTGTGTGTGTGTGTGTGTGTGTGTGTGTGTGTGTGTGTGTGTGTGTGTGTGTGTGTGTGTGTGTGTGTGTGTGTGTGTAAAAAAAAAACTCACCATCTGCAGTCTCCATGACGCTGGTGTGGTGGATGTAGCCCCGGGAAACGCCTCGCACCGAGGCCACCTGGGGCCGCTCCGCATGAAGCGAGGAGCGTTCCGACAGCCCCGTCACATCGGGGGGCGCTGAGTGGTTATCTGTGATGAGTGGGGCGTCGGGGGTTAAAAGGTCAAACGCCAGGCCTACTTTGGGCTATCGTTACTAAATGAAAATCAACTTCATGAGCCCGCAGACAAACTGATCTGTTATTTTGATAATCGATTAATCGGTTTGAGTCATTTTTTTATAAAAGAAAAGCTTCCAGCTTCTAATATGTGAATATTTTCTAGTTTATTTATTCCTCTATGACAGTAAACTGAATAACTTTGAGTTGTGGACAAAACAAGACATTTGAGTTTTTCATCTTGGGCTTTGAAAAACATTTTTCACTATTTCCTGACATTTTATAACCAAACAATTAATTGAGAAAATAATTTGACAGATTAATCCACAACAAAAATAATAGTTAGTTGCTCCCCTAATTGAGAGGTTAAAAGTCTTTTTGTCATTTGCAAGTGAAGAGTGTTCAACTGCAGAATAGTTTTATAGTAGGATTTCACGTTTTACCTGCATTTTTAACTACCTGCCATGATAATGAATTAATGGTTTCTATTCAGCATATACATTCCCCTCAGTGAGTAACATTGCATTATATTACGATGTGTTTCTGATATTCATTGGCAAAATATTAGAAACACCTCTCAATATAATGTTCAACACCACTGCAAACTATAACCTCAATAATAAACGTAGTTTAAACAATACCAATCTGACAGTGTCAATCAAAACTGAACATTATTATCTTTGTAAAAGTAGAATTTATGGCTGGGTTGTTGTATTGGATTGCATTAGATTTAACAGGTGTACTTGATAAAGTAAGAGGGAGTATAGGTGCTTTGGTACGGTGTGATGGGAACTGGGTTTAAATTGTAAACCTAATAACACCAAAGTGCTATCATGGTAACACAGTGTTGATGGAACCAAAACAAACTGCTGTAGCCTAAATTATGGTTATAGAGAACTGAGGGCTGATGTTCCCCTCTAAAGAACCTAATAACTTATACATGTACTGTATTAACTTAATATAACATGTGCACAGAACAAATGTGGTTTTATGTGTGATAGCATAGCCTACTAGTCATTTGTCTTTTGGTGAAGTGAATGACAGACAGAACCAGAGTTTGAGGGGGTCAAGGAACGAGGAAGGAAGGATAATATAAGACATTTATTTACAACTCCATTCAGCACCAGTCACTGCTGCTATTTTATGACAGCAACCTTGAGGGGAGACAGGCTGGACAGACATCCGACAGCACCATCCTAATAGGATATCGTTCTACCAGCAGACACACACACACACACACACACACACACACACACACACACACACAAGCAAGACACCATCTCACTTTGCTGCTGCGTGAGAGACGGATAGAGCTGAATCCACTGAATCTCATTGACTAGCTTGTGACACTCAAATGGCAACGTGGAACGAGTAGCTTTGGCGGGGAAGTGGCTGTGAGCCCTTTTACATGACTGAATGACAGGGAGATGGCAGACGGAGGCGATTAATTAGAGAGACGTGAATTAAAACTCTGTTGCTGGTTTCCTTTGTCTTGCTTCATCAAGTGCTTTTGTGTATCTGGAGGGAGATAAGTCTTCGGCAGTCGCAGATGTGTAAGACACCACTGTCTGCTATTGAGCTACTGTGGAATGGAAAAAGTAAAATAATCTGTTTTGACAGACTGTGATTTATGTTTATATTTAGATGAGGCTTGTTAAAGGACTGCATGAAGGCAATAAAACCTTTTTTGTAAAGGTTTTTTTGGGGGTCATTTTAGGCCTTTATTTGACGGGACAGCTGAAGACTGGAAAGGTGAGAGAGACGGGGATGACATGCAGCAAAGGGCCACGGGTCGGACTCGAATCCGGGACGCTGTGGTAAAGACTGAGCCTTAGTGCATGGGGGGGCGCATGCTCAACCAGGTGAGCTAGCAGTGCGCCCCAAAGGCATACAAACTTAAATAAGGATTCTTCAACAAGCACACTTCAACAGTGAGAACACTAAGAATAAAATAATTTAAAACATCTAATACTGTTTCCTCACTTGGCATGAAAACGTTATATTATTCTAGTTCTCCAATACCTTCCTAGTTCAGCTAACTCAGGGGATGAGGGCGCTGCATCAATTAAAAGGGAACAAGAACATACAGATCGACCAGCCGTAATGTGATGCCAAATGAGTGAGACTGCGTGTGTCACTGACCTAGCTGGGTGTGTGCCATAAGGTCGGCCAGTGCGGTAGCTGCGGCGTTGGCGTTGAGGGCTGCGTGGGCAGTGGTGTTGGTGGTGGTGACAGATCTCCCTCCCGGGTGGGATGAAGTGGATGACGCGGAGGATGAGGTGGACGAACCCTGGATGACACGGTTAAACCAGTGCTCAACGGCTAGGTGGCCGTGGCCCTGGTAGGGCGTGGAGGTGGCCAGACGTCCCTGCCGGCGCAGCGAGCCCTCGTCTTCCGACGCTGAGGAGGTGTCTGTTTGACAGGTCAAGACAGGGCAGCGTCACAACAGTGGGCAAAGACATGGGACGGAGGAGTTAGATGATGATATGCTGATATTATATATTGGACTTATGCATTCTGTACTGGAGAGAGTACATTTAAGCTTGTAGGACAGCCAGATGATTTCAATGGACATGATAGTTGTTAAACTGAGGGATGCTTGTTGTTAAATGTCTTATTGGTTCACTGGTAGAGTATGAATTTGATATTTGATTGCCTATAAAAGTAACCATACAAACACAAAGTATAACGTTGCCCACTGAACCTATATGTGTACTATATGAAAGATAAAGTATGACTTTGACAACATATAATATAGAAAAGTAAAGTACTGTACACAAGGGGTTGTAGTGAGGTGCTGATCAGTGGAAGTAGTAAAAAAGTGTCAAACAAGCAGGCCTTCTTCAAGGCTTGAGGGCCGAAACGTCATCTGAGTAAAAGAGAAATGCGCTCGAAGCCAGAGCGCGCATCAGTATTTTTCCTATTTTCAAGACTTCGACAACAGACAGACCAGAGTTTTTCATATTTGTAGATGACAAGAATGTCAAAAACAAGAGTTTGTGTTTTTACACACTGAAAATAGACTTGAATTAACTTAATCAAAAGGAATACAACTAACAAAGGCAGCTTTTTAAGAGACGTATTTATGGTACAAACTATACAAAGTCATATTTTTACAATAGCTATAACTAGGCAGTTATAAGAACTTATAAATTGTATGTATGTTGAATTACAGTCCTCAAAAATATGGATGTTAAAAGAATAAAGTGACAAAAAAATGTCATGTGTTTTTGAGTCGGGGCATTTACATATCACCTAACTGATACTGATACTGCTGAAGCTGCTTGAATGTGTTACCTCAAAAAAATTCATTCATTCACAAACTGAAATAGCCTGACCAAATGTCCTATAAAATGTCGGTATAAGACTTTGCTAAGTGTAGTTTACAGTTGAGTTATAATGCCTTGGTCTCAAACAGAGTCACTGATGATTTTACTGTCTCTCCCTTGAGGCAGCTGTGAGCAGTTGGTCTCAGCAAAAATAGCCCAAACAGGAACAACTTTCAAAGCAAGGCAAGGATCATTCAAAATGAACCCATTTCACTTCATCTGCCAAGCTCCCAGAAATGTTTGTTCTTTCGACAGGATCACTGAAGTACACATGCACAAGATGAGGCCAGTCTGGGATTTGTATGCTGCAATGAAAAGGCTATACGGGCTTAGACATTACCCACTTGAGAAAATGAACGGTTTTCAAAATCACCAAGAAAGATCACACTTCCCCACATTCATCATTAACGAAGAAAACAGCAACAACCCAAAGTAAAAAACTCATTCACACTCAAAATATTAAACTAAAGGCACTGAACATACAAAACAAAGCCTAAAGCGTGATTTATGCTTCTGCGTTAAATCTACGCCGTGGCTACATACGTAGGTACGTGGAGAAACGGACCCTACACCGGACCCTATGCCGTAGCCTGACACACACCTCTCGAAAAATGTAAATATATGTTGCGGCGCCGCTCGTCGCGGCGACGCATGTCGCTTGGCTGTGGACTGGTAGCATTGCATTTCCCCTACTCATTTCCTGGTTCTCCTTCTCCATAAACAACATGCAATCAAAGAGAGGGTTAACTTTTCCTGCTTCAGATTCCCACCGTGGTCAGTCTCACTATGACTCTAGAGTCGGTACTCGCTCCGAAGCTAATCACCGTCATTCTCACACTCACACTACCACACACTCCCCACACACACACACACACACACACACACACACACACACACACACACACACACACACACACACACACACACGCCGGCCCTGCTATTCTCTTAAAGAGATCGACGCACACACCACAAGTATAAACATCAGGCCACTTACGTAGGCAGAGAGGTGAAGCATGTGTGTTTGATCAGCACATGTGCGATGTTCTCTAAACTAATAAGCCTTCATGCCATTCATCAGCTTCCTAACCACTCACAGAATGTATTTACAAGTCCATCAATTGAGAAACTGTTAAAATCATGGTTACCTTCCTCAGGCTTTCTCATTGCCTTGCAGAGGCCTGGAGGAGGTTTGATTATAATAAGCAAGAATTTAATGTATCTACAACCAGCGGACTTAAGGGGGTTATCTCGCATTTAGGATTCTGTTTGTTATTCCTTTGCCTCTCTTCAATCTCTCTCCCAATCGCAGTAACCTTGACACAGTTGCAGAGAGGAAGATAGAAAGAGGGGGTCAGAGAACAAATGCAAAGTAGAAATAGAGAGGTGGAAAAAAAGGCGAAGGAAACTGAAAAAGACTTTTAGTCACAGATAAACAGACAAAAACAAGATCAGATAGCAAAGAGTGAGTCAGATAAAGACAGGCAGTGATGGAGGATTTGGAGGTAGGGAGGGATATAAAAGAGAAAAAAACGTAAGCAGAGACTGATCTCAGTTGTTCTTGTACACTAATGAAATACTGTGTTCAAGCGAACAAAGTCAGGTATATTAATAAAGCTATATCCCAGCAGTTAAATGCTTGAGTTTGATTTTCCTGACTTGTTTCTATAGAAAATAAATTCCATCCCATTGGCTGAAGCAACATCGTAATGGTTGGTGACAATCTATACTGACAATGTACAAATGGCATCCTACATGCTAACATGCTTACAATGACAATGTTAACATGCTGATGTTTAGCACTTACATAATTCATGGTCATGATAACATTAGCTAATTCGCACTAAACACAGCTGAGGCTGATGGGAATGTCATTTGGTATTTGGTTCTAAACCAAATAGCTGGACAAATAGAAAGTCTGACCTGACAATGACAGTAGCTGAAAAGTCAGGGGATCACAAAAGTGATCATAATTCATGAGAGGGACATGAATGTCTGAACCAAATGTAATGGCAATCCATCCAATAATTGTTCATTTCAGTAAAGAGTACAAATTGGGTAGTGCTAGAGGAGGAGTCAGGAGATCACCAAATACAGTAGGCGTCACTCCACTAAATCCACCACCGTAGTGGCTTTATGGCTCATGATAAACTTTTGCTAATGCAATCTCATGAAGTATACCATCTAAAATCAAATGTCAGCTGAAATGTTTAAATAAGTAACACAACCATGCCACTGTGTGCACTGCACACCAACACCAGTAGATCACTCAGACTGACTGAAAACAACCATGAAGAGGCCCCCCTCCTTCTCCTGTTCAAACCCCAATGTCTGAGCTCTTAATCCGTTTACTCGCTCCACCGCTGTGTCCTCTCTCTTTACCCAAGACATGAGGCTCTAAGGCCCCCCACCAATTAACTCTTAGACACCAATGATAAAGCCACTGCAGTGTTTGAGAGACTGGCAAGTTTTTTGTCATTAAATCTTGCTCAGATATCTTACCGACCAATTAAAGATTGAAAAATAAATACTTTCTTTGGGAATCTTTGGGCAAAACTAACAATACAAAAAGGGCTTTTTGGGCCTTGAAACTCAGACCAGAAAAGAAAGCTGCAGAATGAAGTAAAATGACTTGAAATGAACTGGCCCACACAATACAAACTGTCGTAAAAGCAGACGATAGGTCAACATTTTGAGACTATGTTAAAAATCTGATTATGCATCTATTACGCAACTCATGTGGGAAGGTCTGCCAGGGAACAGAACAATGACAACTGAGCCCTTTATAGTCACAAAGAATGGACACATTCATCAAACTGCATATTTCTTTCCAGTAGCAAATGCTTGGAAACATCATCTTCCACCACTGGACACAACAGAGTGTCAGCATCCTACACTCCAATGCTCATGGGAGCAAATGTAAACAACCCAGTGTGAGCATAAACCTAGGCTTTGTGCACACAGGATGAACCCTGCCCCTGGCGAACAGTGGCTTTAAAAGAACAGAGGTCTCACCTGGCGGGGTGCATGCCTCAACAGAAGATTGAACTAACACAGATCGTCTCTTGGAGGGCATTGGCATCTTCCTTTCCTTGTACTTTGCCAAAGCTGCTTGGACGGCTTCTGTGTGCAAATCTAAGAGAACACATCAACACAGTTAAGCTACAGCATAAAAGAAAAGCACCAGGCATTCAAAACTCTCAGGCAGTATGGAGACATGATTACCAGATCTGAAGCGTTCATCCCGGGTGTTGGCCGCCCGGGATTTGTTGTGTTTGGAACCTGGAAGAACAGCTTGGGAGGAGGCCTGGATTCTGTTGTCAATTTGCAGTGAAGGATCTACACCTGTAAGGAAACATGTCCAAAGCAAGGACAGGACAATTCATAACAGGACATAAACAAAAGCTATAACTTCCTCTAATGCTCAAAAGCAGAAATATCACTTTTAGAAATATGTGCATATACACTCTTTGCAGTGATGTGCCTTGGACATAGAGCAACACTTCTGAATATTGCTCGACTAGATCAAGTATCCACAAGCTTAATGGTAATCCCTACTTAGGCTGCTTTCTTCTAATACAGTAGCTTGGAGTTGAGAAACTCTTCCCTTAAATTAATCCAGCCTCTCTCGCAGCTTTCCAGCTGCCTTCCAGCTTTCCAAGGGAAGCAAATGCAAATTACACAGACGTAATAGAAAGGAGGTGATTAAGCACCATGAATGTCAAACAGACAACATCTTCTAACTAGAGCGTTCTAAAATTACCAAACACTCAAACTCTCTGTGCTCTGCGTGACGTAGGCAGTGATTCATCCTTTTGCTTATGCAATTCTCATTTGAGCCTCATTAAGTAACTAGTGGTTAACATCAGAGCGGAAACCCAAGACTACTGCCTGAAGGAAGGTCGCGGCTCAAGCTTTGTCTTCTACCATTGGCTTCAATTCTGTTCATGCTCTCATACTGATGTATGAAGTATGTAGGATGTATGCATACTTCAAATACATCAAAGAATGTAAAACATGAGTTTGAATCTTATTTTACTGTACATCACAAGTTTGATCCAGATGAACTTCCTAACCCATTAATTAGTCTGCATATTTAAGATCTAAATGCACACATAAATATGTACTGTCAATATGTAATATGAACACACTAAATAAAGAAATTCATCTCCCACAACTTGCTTGTATTTCCATGTTGAGTAATGAAAGGCCTTAGCAGTTATTTTAGGCAGAGCTGAGGGACAACTTCACACACAATGGAACAGGAAGCTGTCAAAGGAAGCGCATCTGTACTATAACTCAAAAATACATCCAGCAGCTGTATAAGGTAGATTTCCCAGACAGTGGGACAATAAAGTTGAAAAGGATGCTTGACAAACAATACCAACCAGTGCCACGTTTCCACAGCCTCCTGCCGGTTTTCGCCTGTACTTTGATTTATTTGGTGTCTAGTTTCTGATACCTAAACACTGAATGTTTTATACTTACAGATATACATCAAAGCAACAGCACAATAAATAACTAAATGCATGCCATTTTTGTGTAAGTAAAGTAATGGAGCCCCTGTGGAGGTGACAAACACTAACTTGAAACAGCATAAGCTGCAGAGGAGTTATATAGGGAACACAGCCTGTCTTTTCTTCCATTTCTTCCAATGAAACCTCCAAACTGGCTGCTAAAATATGCAGTGACAGAGACATTAACCCCTGCAATTTCTCATATGCAAACCTACTGTAGCCAACTGAGTTTATTGGAACTCTCAATCAAGCCAGTGGTACCACTAGCACAAAACCCACCTCTGCAGACTTGATATTTGCATATTTGTTGTTGTTGTTTGATGCATACTACTTTTGGAGGCTTCCTTCCCCAAGGGAAGGGTTTTGAATGACTACAAAATCATTAAAAAAAAGTAAAAAAAGTATACCTGTGGGTGTCAGCAGTTACATTTCAACACATTCAACCTGATCACACAGTATACAGTACTTATCATTAACATCTTACCAGTCCAGCTATATTAATGCACTTTAGTCAAAGCTGCCTATCATTGCCTATCAGCAATTGACAGTTTTGTTTAAAAATAATAAAAACGATAAAGGGCAGAATTATTGTAGAAGAGTTTCTATATTATAGCTAACTGAGTGGCCTAAAGTGAATAGAGACTTAGTTAAACTAATTGATTATGTTGGATGAATGAAAACTATAGTCCCATTGTGGAATAAAAAGCATCTATGACCAGACTGTGGACAGCTTTGCTGTGATGTTGTAACCTTTGCTGAACCACACAGAGTGTTTGCCTTTGCAAGTATCCCCATTAGAAAACAGCCTTTTGAGGACAGAGTCCTACCAAGCCACATTCAGCCAGTTAGATCTAACCCCTAGCTGGCTGGCCAGTGAGACACTCAGCCAGCCAGCCAGCCAGCCATTAGCCCGCCTGGCTTTTCAGCGGCAGATTAGTAGGGATCAGCGAGCTCCACACTGTCAGCAACTCTCAGACAGCAGCAGCACGCACACACACGCACACACACACACGCACACGCACACACACACACACACACACACACACACACACACACACACACACACACACAGAAATGCTCAGCAACATTCACACACGCTTCAGCTAAATCTATTCAATAACATGAGTTTCAAATATTATACAAGCTTAATTAAGACTGGAGGTAATTTAAGGACACATGATGTATTGAGTCTGACACACACACACACACACACACACACACACACACACACACACACACACACACACACACACACCATCCCCTGACCATGCATATACACATCAATATATGCTGGTCCCTTATATCGCTCTGACAGCCCAGTCACACACCAGCCTTTCCCAGCCTCCCGGAGGAAACAGGTCTGTAAAAACAAGCCAGGACACCAGACCCGGTTGCTGGGAAGAACACACTTCAGAGACACACAGCACTAAGCCAATCAGAGACGTGCTCCATCACAGCAGATGTTGTTATTGGTCCACAGCGAACCCTGATGAATTGGTGGCTGACAACACAGGTGCTG
This sequence comes from Perca flavescens, assembly GCF_004354835.1. Taxonomy (NCBI): domain Eukaryota; kingdom Metazoa; phylum Chordata; class Actinopteri; order Perciformes; family Percidae; genus Perca; species Perca flavescens. The sequence goes on along the minus strand of NC_041341.1, from coordinate 23,068,480 downwards.
TGTCTCACTTCCTAGAGAACAAATACGCTTAGCTAATGGCATGCATCAAACACACAATTGTACATTTGAATCACACACATAAATAACTGATATAAATTAGTTTGAAAGAATTGGGGATTTAAGCAACTGTATTCATAATCAGAAAATGGAAACTAGACATTTAAAAAATGATCCTTCACTCAAAACACGATTAGGCACACCTGTATTCTCATCAAGGAGGTACAGATATTCCTAAACTTACATACACATGACAACTTTTCCTTAATGTTTGACTTCCCAGTATGGTCAACACAAGCAATGATATACTCAAAGCTCATAGTGAAGCCCAAACACTAAAATATAAAAGGAAATTAAGAAAGGAAAAGGAAATGAATCTACTCTCTCATAGAATTTAACAATCTAGCCTTGCATCCTTACTTTGATGCATGTGGCATAGGTACAGTCCTGAGACAACAGTGAAATATAAGGCAGTAAACCAGCTTATGGAATTTTGCATAGAGCTTAGAAGCTTTCAGTCTATTGGTCTCCTATTTCAACCCTGCAGCTGTTAAACCCTAACCCACGGATTCAATGTGCTGGATGGATGTGTCATTAATTCCCAACACATCCATTCATCCTGCAGGAAGAATATCACCCACTCCAAAGCCCATCCATTTCTGCCCTATATCTATCACTTCTTCACATGTTAGGATCCAGACTGGGTGGATGTAACAATGAATGCCAGAAAGAATTCAGAAATAACGAGGGAAGCAAGAGAAAAGAGAGCAAGAGAAAGACAGAGAATGGAGGAGATTGATCCGCCCAAGCTAAATAACAGGCCTGCTAACTCCAGTGGAAAGCCTTGAGTGAGCGGCCCACAACAGACTTGTTTCCACTGAGGCTTGGTGTTCTTATTGCAGGCCAAACCAAAGACTGCCATGGACCCTGGTTAAAGGACAGAGAAGCATGAAGCATACAGACAGCAACTCCTCTCTGGGATTCACCACAAACCACCTCGACCTTACAGTCTGCCTGAGGCAGCTCAGACTGACTGACTGACTGACTGACTGACTGACTGGGCCTTAAAATACACTGAATTGACATATAAATGTATGAAGCCCCCAACACAGTCAAAAGTCATAGACAATACATCGTGACATACAGCTGGGAAACTTCCCGCCTTGCTATTTTTCTAAGCTAATACCTCTCTTCTCAAACAGAGGATGGCAGGCACAAATATGCTGATTAAATGAACAAAACCTTCCTCTAAATAATGTGCATTCTGTAAGACAAGACATTATGAAAGCAGCCCACAACGCACTCAAAACTATAATGAGACCAAATCTAGACCAGTTATTATTCCAGCAGAGTCACCTAATCTTCACAGTTCCATTACAGTATGTCTTCCTTGCCTTGGTTGGTTAGCATCTATTGTTATATGATATTATTGGCCCCTACACACACTATGATATATGGCTGCTGCAGGGCTGTCGCATTAATAACAGCAGAAAGGGTCACAGAACCACTGTTAAAGAACAATCAAGGACACAGCAGCAGACACACCATATCTAACCAGATGAATTAGGCTAAGTAAAGATGTGTCAAAATCCTCCACAGTATCCTTTATGACAACTTTATGACTGTCAATTATGGCGCTGGTATTAACAAATCCTTAATTTAAAAAATGCAACTTCTGAATTAGTTTTGGCTTTGCTTGTATTCGGTTTGTGTATATATTCCCTCTCTTTTACAAATGTGCTGTATGAAAATGAAGCTACTCCTATAATCATCATTATTAAAATCATAAGATACTTTTTCTCATTCTGTTTGCTCTTGCAAGGACACTATGCTAATTGCTAGGCTAACAGGCAGCCAGAGCAAAGTAAAATCCTGTTCTGGACAGTACATTTCCTGCAGGCCTGTTTGTCTTACCTTGTATCTGTGGGATGTACGGTGCCAACAGCTTGCCTCTTTTCTTCTCATAGCCCTTCTGAGTGATGTCCCCTGTACAGACAGAGACAGAGAAATACAGAGGAACAGACATACAGAGAGAGAAGGGGGGGAGAGAGATGAGTCATTAGCTCAGCCATGCGCTGGTGGTGTGTGTGTGTGTGTGTGTGTGTGTGTGTGTGTGTGGGGGGGGGGGTCAGGATCACATTGCCAGGCTGGTTACACTGGCACCACAGGGCACCAGAGGAGGGTAGCGGTAGCAGATAACCATGTCCCTCTCACACACATACACAGAAAGTGTCATTGCAATTGTTAAATGTGTTTGCCAACAGATACGGAAGTGTGGTGAATTTCCTACTGAACACTTGAATTATAACACCGACATGGCAAGAGGCATTTAAAAGATCATTTGTCTGGTGCGCCTGGAACATTTCCCCTTGCAGTGTTTTTACCAGAAGTACAAATACTGCTGATGTCAGCATGAACTGAATCAGCCTCAGTTGTCTCCCCACACATAATTAAAAGGCAGTCTGTTAAATAAGACCTAGCTGCATGTTATTTTAAAAGCCCTATTTGAAAAGAACGTCAATGTACAAGCTTTTTCAAGCCTGGAATTTAAATAGAGTATATTAAGAAAGAGAAAAATTAGGGCAGATAGAAACAGAGAGATAGGGTGAAGGTATTAGGCAAAGTAATAGCATGGCTCTTTAGATGCAGCAGAGTATATATAGCTTAACTCTGTTAATTGTCTCTAGACTTGGCAAGGTGTAGAGTAGCCCTAGCAAGGATAACCCCATGTCGGTGGTAAGGATGTCGGTTGCGGTCATTTGGATGACCCTTTACAGTCTGATCCTTGCACGTGGGAGACAACCCTAGAGGTGCTGTTTTGCTAACAGAGTAAGGAGTATTCAAGTATAGGCTTTACCGTGTGGTTACTTCATACAGACTATTTCTTGATTGACTTACCAGAAAACATGCTATATTGTCATATATATATATATATTGTTATCGAGATAGAAAATGACCTATATCAGGATAGAAGATTTTGGCCATATCGCCAAGCCCTATTACTGACAAAAGTTAAAAAAATAACATGACTCCCAAGCACCCACCCACTACTTCAGTATTGCTTGCTGATATAAGAGTATGAAGTCACATTGTTATGTCCATATCATAACAATCTGACAAGAAAGAAACAGCAATTCCTGACCTCATGATACCCAACATAAAAATGATCCCAAACAGCACGATAAAGTATACAGAAATTACATTTGGGAAAATGAGAAGACTGGAATTGGATCGGTAACCAACCATCGGCAGATATAATGAGTTGCAATATCAGAATTGGTATTGTAAGAAAAAGTTGGATTGGTCCATCCGTAATCACAGAGTGGATTGCTTCACCCACTTCACAGAGTGTGCAATGTCCTTTTATAGGCGTTTTCCAAGAAGACATAAACCAGCAAAATACAGTATATTTGCATATTTGTGACATAAAAGCTTCTAACAGCTGAACTATGTCACTAAAAATGCCAAAAACTGTTAAAACAAATCCATGTCCACGTGGGACCTGTTCAAAAGACAGAGAAGTAGGTCACTGACTGGAGTGTTTTGGCTGCTTGTGGTTGATTTGGGGATGTGAGATGTCACTGTGTTTCTGCATATCAGACAGAGTGGGCTGAGGCTGATGGGGTGGTGGCTCGCTCTTTCGATGACAAAAGACATTGATTCACTGAGAGAGGGCTGACTGGCAGCATCTCTAGCACACAAACCACAAGAATGTACATAACTATGCTCTTATATATGACTTCTCAAACAAGCTCCAACACCCCCTAAAGATGCCTTGTGGAAAACATGCCAGTCGAACAGCCGGGCTGGAAGGAGTTTCAAAGTCAAACAGCCACTTGACATGACATATGCGTTGTTTTGGCAGGAAGCTAGAAATCCTCACAAAAGTCAACGCGAGATCTCTGTGGCCAGATTTTCCAATAGTTGCTAATACTGGAGTCCAATGAATAGGGAGTACACTGTGTGATTTATATTAATCTCTACAGGCTCTCAGTGGGGGACATTAGGGTGGAGGTCAAGTGAAAAAGCGATAAGTTCAATAGGGCTATCTGAACAGAAGAAATTGACTAAAACCCTCCCATGTCATCCCATTTTTACATCTCGCCATGGGGAATATTCTATTTTACTTGCTCCTTATTGATGTGTTTAACCTGTATTACTGCATACTGTGCACACACTCTGTTTTCTACCTTTCCCTTGCCACACAGTACATCTTATGGCCCTTTATATTGATACTTTTATTTAGTTACGTTACTCTAAATGGTCTTGATTTAGCTTTGCTCCTTAAGCCTCTTGAACACAACAGTGTGGTAGTGTGAAGGCAGGTGTTGTTGGTCACGCTGGTTGTTGCGCTGCCCGCTGGTCCTGAGTCACCAGTAACAGCTGAATGCCTGCACTGTTAAATGTCCAGGAGAGCTGGAGGCTAGCAACAATGCAGCGCTGTCCACAGGCTGAGGCGGCTGACCTGACACTGACTCTTTCTGGTGATAAGTGTCTCTGTTTGTATGTGTGTACATCAGTATATGTTTGTGTGCATGCCTGCATGTCTAAGTGTGCGCACCACAGCAGCCAACCATCCTGACAACCACAACAATAGAGGGCTATTCTGTGCGGCGGCTCCAAATTCTGAGTAGCGGCCTCGGTGGCCAAGCGGCCCCTAGCACACACTGATCCATCAAGTTATGTCTCAGTGAAGCTAATCTGTTCATGTGAGAACAAACAGCATTGTCCTTAAATATGGAGGAATGGACGTAAGCACTCAGTGGTAAGCAATGACCCTTAAAAAGCAAAACAAAAAAGTCTGAGGCACCAAAGGATCACAATATGTATGTGTATGAACCATGTGTAGTGTGTTTGCATATGAATATTTGTGTGTGCATGTGTGTGTCTGCATTTTTATGTATTCACAAACAGATGATCCATTTCCACTCGCTGCTTGAGCTA